>NC_134373.1:40615672-40898172 GCF_035582795.1 Mycteria americana
TCTGCTCGTTTATCATAACCTACTCCATCTCCTGCATACCAGCTTAATTTCATTTCAGTTTCCAGTTTGATATGCGCTGCGGGGAACTCTTTCCCAGGCAAAAGGCAATATGAGGTGAGAAGAAGAGCATGCTGCCAGCACAGGTATGGGCCTGCATAATGGAGCTGTGACACTCTGGAAGAGGCTTTTCGTTTTAACAACTTTTCAAGTGGGGAGCGAAAGACATAATGCAGATGGCATAATTGAAGTGGGAGAATGAAACATTAAGCATGCACAGAAGGGATTAGAGAGGAAGACTTTTGGGGTTATTTAATTTTGGCTCAGTTGTTATCTAACAGTTTTGTCAAGAAAAAATGTTAAAGCTCCTTGCAAGTCCAGAAAAACTAAGGAAGATTATTACCTGCCTACAAGTATGTAAAACCTTGTAAAACTATCAGACTTGAGAGAATTTATTCTTTATTATGTGATATCATGTTCTACAAAATATCTTTCCTTGCACAACTCTCACAGGTCCCCTTTCTTCATTTTTATAGACTTGTCAATTCTGGGAATGATCTAATCATGATGAGGATTTAAGGTATGTATATGCATTGTACTGAATGCTAATAATTCATGAGCTCTTGGTTTCAAAGATCTTCTCTGTGAAGCTCTGCGGTTCAAAAAGGAATGCCTTAACATAAAAAGGATGCTAAGCCTCATATTTAACACCTAATGAAATCATTAAAGAGAGATCAGGCATGACTGCAAATGTTAATTTATCAGATCTCACCCATGCCACAAGTATGGTGAACAAAGAAGGGGAACTTTAAAAACCTATAAGGTCTCATTAAGTGAGGTAGAAAATATAACGGTAAAGAGATTTCAAAAGCTGGCCATGCTCCTTCGAGACAAAGGGACCAATTCTGCCTATACCTTGCTTAAGGAAAGTCCTTCTAAACTCACGGGGAGTTTTGCCAGAGAAAAGACTGCAGGATCTCGTAGAAAATCAGGCACACTTGGAGCATTTCTTCTGGATAAGGAGCCCTGTTGTGTGTTAATGACGCGACCGAAAGCACGGCCGTTCCCAGAGAGCGCTCCACGCCTGTGGTATCGGTTACCTACAGGAACTCCAGGAAGAATACATATGAGGATAAGAAATAGTCGCTCTTTATTCCTGTCAGTAGGTTTTGCCTTTGACTCCGCTGATCAATATCAGCCGTGCATTGGTTACTATGGGAATGAGGCTTTCCTGCACTCAATAAACCCCAAGTTCCTTTTTTTACAAAGGTGAGCAAAATACTTTTAAAAGAAGGTTTTATCTGCTTTATGCCTTGAGGGACTCTGCAGCCATCACTTTAAAGGTACTTGGACACTTTGAAATGCAGAATATTATGATCTAGCTTTCGGCAAGCAAAGACTTAAAACCATTTGTTTACCCCAGAAATCAATGTCAAATTCATGTAGAAATCTATACACTCGGTGTGCCTACCCTGGGTGTGCGTGGCTGTGCTCACGCCTGCGTGCACGTATGTGACTGTATGTGTGTGTGCACGTGAGTGTGTTTGTGTCCTTGTGAGCTCTGCATTAGCAGATACATGGAGACATAAACCTTAATGGGGATTACCTTTAAGGCTTGAAAACAAGATACTGAGATAAAAAATATCTAACAATACCTTGGACTCAGCGCCTAGGCTGAGCTAATTAATCCGCCCTTACAATGATCTGAGCATTTCTGATTATGATACTGGGATAAGAAATAACCTACTTTCCACTTTTATTTATCATAATACATTGTTTGATTATAAAATATTTAGCATTGCATTAATACATATGTCTGGTGGCATATAGTGCCTAGCATATGTGAAATAATATGTACGGTATTTTCTGAATGGAATTAATTTAAACAGAAACTATGATGGATGTGATCTTGGGCTGCTGCAATGTCCGTTTGGCTACGTAACCTCTTCAGAGACTTTCCAGGTGAAACGGAAGAGTGGTAGCAAACTGCCACATAAAATGCTGCCAATTATAGTCTACCTGTCAGATGTCTGTTCTTGGGACCTATTGCTAATTGGCTTGAAGGATGTTAAGAAATAGTGAATTAATCCTTTTTTACCCTTTTTGTTAATTTATGTTTTACACGTTTTTTTCTCATGTGCTAGAAATAAAAATAACAAAAGGTAATTATGGTGATTTTCTCAACCTGGAAGGAACTATGAAGGACAGGAAGCTACTGCAGAAAACTATCTGAGTACCTTCTAGGCCACTTTATGGCCTAAAGAGATGTACAGAGTACATAAATAGCAAATTAATGAAGAGAGTCTAGTGAAAGCAGGGTGTGGGAAAGTCTTCCCTCATGGGCAAAAGAAACATTTTCAAGATCCCTCATCTCTGTAATGACCTCCCCCCAACTTGAAGCATCTGCTTTTAGACTATGAACAGGCTCTGCATTCTCTGGGTTTCTTCAGTGCTCCTCAATGATGATCCCAGCTGCAATGAGCTCCTCTTTTATCAACACTAAACCACCACCAGAAGCTCAAGGCTTGTCACGATATCTCTCCAACCCTACACACAGCTGAATAACAGTCTAAAGGGAAAACAGCCCACTGTCTTTTGTGAGTCGTTGTTGGGAGAAAAAAAAAGTTAAATATGCATTTGTGGGTCTTATAATAAAAAAACTGCATAGGCTCTGTCAAGTTTCCCATGGCCTCGCATGACAGCTACACAGCGGCCAGGACTCAAACTTACACCAAAGGGTTACGAGGGAAAGAGCCTTTTCCTGGCAACTGGCAGACAATTTCAGAAGTGTATAGAACTATAATATTTGGCTACCCCAGAAAATCCTGTTGAAACTTAGTCCTTTGATTTAAAATCTGGCAATTAAACCACAGAAACACAAATTCATGAGAACGATACACGTATCGTCGCTTTCCTCTGCAGTTTTGAGACACAAGATGAGATTGTTAAGTGTCATTTCTTGACACCATGAAAGCTTCAGTTGGTTTCAGATTATGAATACTTTAAAAGACTTAAAAGGACATCTTTCTTGAGGATAAAAAAAATATATAAAATAAAAAACCCCAAACTAGAGATGTTCTAAAGAAGTTCAGAACTGAAGTTGTAAAAGAGTTTATGCAAAACCGACTCGGAGAGAACGCTCACTTTTGTTTCACAGTTTGCCAAACTAATGGGACCAAAGTGAATGCTTAATCAAAGTCAATATTGGCCTGCTGACTCTCAAGAAACGATCTAAAAGTGCTTTGGGGGCTCTTTCTGTGTTCATTATCTTTTCCTGTGTCACTTGGTGTCTCTAATGATAGACAAAGAAGCACTTAAAATGTCTCTACTCAATTCTCTTCACTACTGAAATCTCAAATTAAATACTTATCAAGAAAAAAAAAATCATATTTAGAATGAGATCGTGACACAAGGATCTTCTGAAAAACAGCCTAGGATAATTCAGCAACCCCACTGGATCTTGCATTTAGAGCAGTCTGAAGCATTCGAGTGACTCAGCAACTCAGTGGTGGGTAATTTACAACTCACTCCTCATTGCGAGCTGAACTGCTGGCTTACAAACTAAAGTGCTTCTGCATCAACCTTTGCTGAATGCAAATGCAGCGTGCCCAGCTCAAGCAGCCGATGTCAAAACGAGACATTTAAAACTAAGGGCAAAACATTGAAATACTTGTTCTTTTCTGGCTGATTGAAGGTAACTTCATTTAACTGGTTGGAATTATCCAAGATTAAGACATTACTCCAAGCAGGCAGGGTCAACCGGCAACTTCATTTGCAGAGTAGAAGATGAACAACATATAGTTAAAAACCCATGATTTTCCAAGCTTTTTAATAGTGAAAATATTAGATTAAAACAAATCTTAACTCTATCCAGGACAGAAATACATATACTAGAGAAAAAATGTCTAATATATGTTGAAGCTGGAAAGTATTCCCTGAATAAATTTGCAAAAAATATTAGCCAGTAGCCATTTAATTATATGGGTGTCCACCGTGAAGAACCAACAAGCACAAAGCCTGATTCTCTTGTGTCAACAAAAAAGCAGTGCTTTAGTGCTTAGCTACTCCTATCAGACCTGATTTTAAGGGGCTCACTCAGGAAATTAAATACTTCTTGAGTATGACAATGGGTAACAGAATCTTGTCCCAGATCTAAAACACAAAAGAACTCTAGAACTAGGGTTTTTTTTTTGCATATTTACCAGTCCTATACCAACAAAACATCTCTTGTTTAAAAAGAGGCGAATGAAATTCTATCTGCGATGAATGCCCAAGATGCTGCTTTATTTCTGCAAAGAAAAATAAAGTTCAGATTTTATCCTAAGAATTTAAGGCTAGTTGACATCATACAGAAGTCAACAGGAGGCTTACCAGACTAAGAACTTATGGATTTGAACCTAAAGTATCATCTCATACTAATGCAATATAGTTTGTTTTTGAAGCAAAATGTGTATGTAATTACTTTTAATTTGATTATAAATTTTCCTTCTTGAAGTAAAACACTAAACCTTAGTTGCACTAGAAAGACATGCGGCATAAAAAACTGGCCACATACGTACTTAATATAGTGGACATAAAAATACTAATTAAGATAAAACATTATACCAGAGTACCTACAATAAACACAAATTAATAAACCAATCAGAAATGTGAGCACCTTCAGGAAAATTGTAGCATGCATCATATAATCTCATGGAGATAAGTAAGGAATGTCTAATGTGAATTTTTTTTAATGGACCAGATAATTTGGGGCATAACTGGGAAAAGTCTCCATAAAGACTGCAGCCTGTAAAAATGCATATATAGTTCGTAAGAAATGGTATTCTCCCGTACAGAGAGGGCAAGGACTCAGCAACTTTTGGACTCCAAGCCCTACCAGAAAGGGATGCAGAAGAATATGTTTTGTTGGCAACAGCTAGCAATACTTCAAATGATAATATGGAAGAGAAATTCATATCCATCTCTAGAGAGACAGAAGCAATATTTTTTAAAATTAGCTAAGGTAGCTTTTCTCCATCTAAAAATGTCATAGCATTTGAGGTCTACTACCTCAATGACTGCTCCATGCTTAGTAAGTGCTGTTCAAACAGAGTAAGCTGCCTCACACAAATACTTTTTTATGGGCAAAAAGAGCATTTTCAAAGGAAACTTAGGTGTGTTTCACACCACAGTGACCAACCAAAGTTAGAGATTCTGGCTTTAACCATCAGGAGAGTCTGAAGCAGCTGATGTGGTAAAGTACATGTCCAAAACTGATTTAAGTTTATTTCACCATGTTTATGTCTTCTAAATGAATACTGACTTTACCTATAAATGCTGAAATTCAGACGTTTCCAGTTTTAATACCTATTAGGATATGCTTAAAGGGACTTCAAAGTAAATTACTCACATGTAGAAAAGTGTTGTGCTTTAACCCCAGCCGGCAACTAAGCACCACACAGCTGCTCGCTCACCCTCCCCCACCGCCCCAGTGGGATGGGGGAGAGAATCAGAAAATAAAAAAAGAAAAAATGGGTTGAGATAAATACAGTTTAATAGGACAGCAAAGGAAAAAAAAATAGTAATAATAATAATGATTAAAAAATATACAAAACAAGCGATGCACAATGCAATTGCTCACCACCTGCTGACCAATGCCCAGCCTGTCCCTGAGCAGCAATCGCTGCCCCTGGCCAACTCCCCCAGTTTCTATACTGAGCGTAACGCTGTATGGTATGGAATAACCCTTTGGGCAGTGTGGGGCAGCTGTCCCGGCTGTGCCCCCTCCCAGCTTCTTGCTGGCAGGGTGTGAGGAGCTGAAAAGTCCTTGACTAGAGTAAGCACTGCTCAGCAACAACTAAAACATCAGTCTGTTATCAATATTATTCTCATCCTAAATCCAAAACACAGCACTACACCAGTTACTAGGAAGAAAATTAACTCTATCCCAGCCAAAACCAGAACAAGAAGCTTATAGGAATTCTGAACATTTATTACTTTTTTTCAATAAGATGTCTCATCCTCATAACCTGAGGGTTTTTTCAGCTCCTAGTTTGAAGGTGGAAGTTATTCTTTCTCTCTAAAATGTCTTTCAAAAGCATTATTTAACTGAATGTCCTTCAGTGGTGGGAAGACCACTGTGCCATGGTTCAGAGCCAAACTCAGAGAAGCTGAAAAATAGAAACTGTCCCTCTTATGTGTAGTCAAAATCTAGATTTCTGAAAAAGATAAAGAAAAAAAAAAAAACAAAAAACAAATGGAAGTCCAAAGGACATTCTCTAAGACTATATTCATTGTTTGTTCATGAGGCTTTCAATCACTCATCCTTTCCAGTAGCATAAAAGCTCAAACAAGTATTATGACAATTTGCCCCCGAAATATTTGTGAGACTTGTCATGAGAGTGAACGTATGGGACATGTGGGTCTTTGTTAGTTCAGCTCCCTGCCTTCAGGAGTTTTTCCGACAGGTACAGTGTAATTAGAGAATTTCGTTTCATGCTGTTTCTACCTGCGTTCTCACAGCATAAGGTACCAAGAAAGCAAAATATTTTTTTAAAAGGGTGAGTAGTTAAACTGTGGAGTCACTAGGATATAGTAGAAGCCAAAGGTTTTATAGTTTCAAAAAACAACTTGGAAAACTCAGTGAAGAACAGTCCATCAGACACTACTGAACATAATGATATGCACAGACCCTCTAGCTCCAGGGGGTGTGTGTGAGTCCGCTGGGAAATGTCCCCAGATGCCTTGCCCAAAGTCAGACCTTTCCTTCAAGCATCTCTCACTCGCCACAGGTAGAGACAGGAGACAGAGCTAAATGGCCTGACCCAGCATGGCCTTACTTCTGTGCGGAAGAAATTGTGATTAATTCCCATCCAGGTCTGACGGCATGAGTTGCTTCTGAAAAGTCTTAATGCTGTTTCTTTATTCTCTTGTTTTAGTTGTTTAGTGTATTTTTTTATTCAGAGGGAAACTAGTTGTTAGTTCTTTCTTTTTTAACAGCTTCACTCTTTGGTCAGTTTTAGCCAAATCAGAATAGAAAAACATCTATACTTTTATGTTTCATAAAAATAGGCCAACAGTGGGGGAGACATTATGTCCCAGCGGAGGGAAAAGCTACAGGGTGAGTGTAACCCTGATAAGCATCATAGAAAACAACCGGGAACGCAAACTCAGATCACAAATCCATAGAAAAAGTATTGGTTTCACAAGTAATTGGAGAATTACTTCACTCTTGGTATGGTCCAAGTTGCCTTTCAATCAACTGCTGTACCTCCCATGGCGTTCAATGAGAGATACAGCTGGTTTTCTGAACGTAAGCAACACTTACAGACACCTATATGAACCATTTGCCATGGTTTTTTTTTAATTATTGTCTCATAATTTTCTTTTTTTTAACTTTTGCCTTAATTTTCATCTTTCAAAAGAAATAGTTTGTTCACTCATTGAAATCTAAACCAAAGAACATGTCCTCCAGATGTGGAGGATTAGACTTTAAATTAGGAAGATGGCAAATGTACACTACATCCAGAAAGTATTTGTGATTTCAGTGAGTAAATGGAACAAGTTGTAGACAAATTAGCATTAACAATATACAGGATATTTAACCTTCTGCTTCAAAAATTCTGGCATTTACACAGTCACAGGTCATCTAGAACCACAGAGCAAGGACAATAATTTAGTCTAAGCGTTGGGACCTGGGACTTTTTATCTTAGACCTATGCTTGGATATTGGGACAACTTTTTGTCTCTCTAGAACCCCTTGTAATATCTACCAACTGAGCAAATGATAGAAAACCTGCAAGCAAGTTTGTAGAGTTGGATATCTGAAAGAATAAACAATCTGGTAGTTGTTCTCTGAAGCCATGCAGGGACTGTTTCTTCTGAGCGTCTAATACCTGCGGCTCCACAGATCCCTGCGCGCATGTTGTTCTGGCCCATATTGTATATTGCTGGAAATAACTGTGATGATAAATATCAAAGCATGTTGAGACACTTTAAAAATCAGTTCCCAGTCTGGAATCCCACCCTGGCTGGAGAATCTGTATCCACAAGTAGTCATAAGAGTGATAGAAGGGACAATATTTTGGATGCTTGTCTGAATCCACAGCTCTTTGATCTGAAAATCTTGCCAGGTGGCTTTCAGGATAGCAGTCTCAAGCCGAATGGCTCTCTCTTAGATACTAAGACAGTTAAACAAATATATAAAGAAGAAAAGAATAAAGGTGGTCGACTGAAGGAAGACATGAGAATATGAAGAGCTTTTTCTGCTTTTTTTCCTAGAATAACAAAAAATGAGAAATTAAACAGCTTTGTTGACTAAATAAAATGCAAACAGTTACTAAAGAAACTCTTGCAAGCAGTTTTCAGCTCTGTTCATCAGGACAGCTGTCCTGGTTTCAGCTGAGGTAGAGTTAATTTTCTTTATAGTGGCTGGTATGGGGCTATGTTTTGGATTTGTGCTGGAAACAGTGTTGATAACACAGAGATGTTTTAGTTGTTGCTGCACTGGTCAAGGGCTTTTCAGCTTCCCCTGCTCTGCCAGGGGCAGAAGAAGCTGGGAGGGGGCACAGCCAGGACAGCTGATCCAAACTGCCCGAGGGCTATTCCATACCATACGGCGTCATGGGCAGTGTATAGAGCTGGGGAAGAAGAAGGAAGGGGGGACGTTGGGAGCGATGGCGTTTGTCTTCCCCAGTCACCGTTACGCGTGCTGGAGCCCTGCTTTCCTGGAGATGGCTGAGCACCTGCCTGCCCATGGGAAGCAGGGAAGGAATTCCTTGCTTTGCTTCGCTTGCGTGCGCGGCTTTTGCTTTCCCTATTAAACTGTTTTTATCTCGACCCTCGAGTTTTCTTATTTTTGCTCTTCCGATTCTCTTCCCCATCCCACTGCGGGGGGAGTGAGCGAGCGGCTGCGTGGGGCTTAGCTGCCAGCTGGGGCTAAACCACGACAACAGCCCATGAAACCTAAGAAGCAGTCAAACTTGTTCGGAACCCATCTTGGCCAAATACTTAGCCAAAATACTGGGAAGAGTAGAGAGAAATCCAGAAAAAGAAGCGGTAAATGGAAGCAGACATTAAAAATGCCTGTTAGAAGCTATTTTGGGATTGTTTTCTTTTTGCTTCTCAAAGGAGTTAACTTATACACAGTCCAGTTGCAGCTGCATAACTGCCCAGTGGCCGGAGGTTCACTTGGTCGATTAGAAAACATGACATTATGAGAAAAAATAATCACTGTTGGCAGCACCGGAGCTGAGGACAAGCATATTTTGCTTCAGAACACCCTATTGCGCATTAACCAGATGCTGCATCTATGGTAATGCGACCTTGGCCATGGCGAGCGCCGCGGCATGTTCCCCGTTGAGCATCCTGTGTGGACGGCAAGCGGCTCTCCTTCAGCTTCGGCTGGCAAACAGGACCCTTTTGCACCACTCTGTGCCCACTCAGTTTAAACATGATTCATGTTTATGTTGTTTCCAAGGTTTCCATGGCAAATACGTGTCCACGTCACCGTTTTGTTTTTTTAATAATGACTTGGATCTTCCATCTGAGAACCCTTCTTAATCTGCGTATTTCCATTAAAATGTATTTTTTAGTTATTTTTTTGAAAAAGAAAAAAAAAAAAAAGAAGAAAAGATTGAAATGAAAGTGAGTGCTGGTCAGCTGTTCTTGGTGGGGTTATTTTTACAGTGACTCAGTAGAGCACTGGACGAAATGTCTCATCTGCGTTCCAGTGGCTCTCTGATGGACATGGGTGTATTTGATGTTTGTAGGTGCTAACGTTTGTTTGCAAAAGGAACTTAAACAAAACAAAACTAGTTTTCCCCAATATCCCATCCAAAGAACACTGATGAATGTCACTGAGACCTTCAGGCATTCCTTCCATGCGTAATTGCTTAAAAAGATAAAGTCTCTCCAGAATTAGAAGGAATCCAAAAGACAGATTCACTGGGAAGGCTTCTGTAATGCCGTTTATTTAGGATATGTGAGGGCATGTTACAAGAGCTCATTTCGGCTTGCTTGGTTATCACACACACAAAACCCTGCGCTGACAAATTTGCTTTGCATCTGTGGCTCTGCAGAGCTCTGTGCTACTGCATCCAGAGAGTGTCCAGGATCTGAGCTGGTTTGGTTTGTTCCACGACACACCAAGCTATTAGACACGGACCAGAATTTAATCGTGCTAAAACTGAACTCCTGATGGTTTTAGAGCAGGTGTTATACAACTAGTACTCAGCGGAATTAATCTCATTCCCCACCACTAGAAATTGAAAGCTTCCCACTGAACCGAAGGGGCTTAGGGCAGACCCTAGAAAATTTTAAATAATTGTGGTTAATAAACCCCACGGCGTTGTCTGTTCCACAGCACCGCGAAGCTTCAGCTGTCGACGGAAGCTGCTGCCACCCACCCGTGGGGTGTCCCACGGGCCACCTCCCAGCGCACGCGTCTGAAGCACAAGCCACGAGCTGCAGGCAGCTCCATTTTCATGATGTTGAAACAAACTGGGATGTGGGGATTGCACGCACACCAATGTTTTGTCGCTTTCCCGGGCTCAAGCAGCTAGAGTAGTTGCACACATCATTCTTTCCCTTGTCTGAGAAACATTTACTGCTTGCTACAAAAGGTTTAGGGATGGCATACTGTGTAATAGCTTAGATGACTGAAAACAAATTTAAATATAAGAAATGTGCTGGCTTATTTTTTGCACATTGTAAATACTCTTAGAAACGGCATGGGGCCTTATTAAGTTTGAACCTCAAGTCTTTCAACTTCCTCGAGAAAAGAGAACAAATGGTAAAAGCATGAGGAAATAAGTAACCTCTGTGATTTCCCACTTCAGTTCAAGCCCAGATATTTTTGTCAGTTGTTAATTACAGTCATATTTCTTTAACACCTTTAAAAAAGAAACAGCAAGCAAAAGGTTTCAAAGAGAGAGGTTGCACCAACTCAGAAAAGTTCTGATTTCTCCAAACATGCGGTAACCCACTGAGCAAGGAAGATCTGTGCTTCCTGCAGACCCTACTGCCAGTTCTTCACAACTGAGAACTTTTGATTATTTTCCAAACTCATATTGAAATCAACTGGGTTAGTCGCTTTAAAAAGAGACCCCTTTGTGCTGCTCTGTAGCCCTTTAGTCTTTTGTTGGGTTTTGTTTTTTACACACTCCTATTGCGAGATACCGAACTGTATAAATATCTACTCAAACGCTAGCAGAAAAGCTATAGTAGGACAATAAAGAGGTAACGACTGTTATTTTTTTCACTACCGTTCCAGCACAATGATGTTGTCATTGCAACCGTTGTTTCCCATATTTGGAAGAGGAAATAGATAAAACCCCTAAGAATCTCAAATGCATTTATGCTTGGGAGCTATGTTCAGAGGGTTATTTGGGTGGGGTTTTTTTAGGCAAGGGCTGGAATGTGATTATTTTTACACAGGGCCATAAGCACCGCTCTGAAAAAGGCAGATGACCTGCCTTTCTATTTTTCAGCATAGACTAATCTAGCCGTTCACTTCAAAAATAGGAACCTCAAAAGTGCTTAGGCTTTTACCAGTGAAATCCCCTTCAAGGTGGAGTCAGCCTGCGGACTGGCGGTAGGTAGCTCAGCCCTGCAAATCTCTTGGTGTGTCCTGCCAGCTGCTTCAGATGGCTCCTCGTTTAGCGCAGTGCCTAATTGCAGAGCCTGGCATCTCCTCGCCCAGCCGAGAGCCCCTTGCCGAGAGCCCCTGAGCCGCTCCCCAGAGATCGCGCAGCAGAGCAGCCGCTGAGTGCAAGAAGTCCGTGTCCAGCTGAAGTGTCTGAGACTTTTGTGTGCAATCAGCGGGACTCCCTAGGAACCCTGCAAGGGTGATGGGTGGCAAAGTTTGGTTTTTAATGGGAGCCATCAGGCACCTGCGCTACTCTGGAGTTATTGCGCTGTGCTGTGATACGGTGCGGGGCTGAACCCAGCTGCTAGAGCCCAGCTGAAACGTCTTCCTTTTGCACAATCTATCGTTTCACTTTTTTTATCAAATTATGCTCCTTTCACTTGATATTTTTCTTCAGGTAAGCATATTTAAAAGAAAAACCTATGACTGGTACCACCATGAACTATTTACAGTGTACCCACACAGTATTTTGCAATGAATAACAACCCACTCTGCTTACTGGGTGATCCAGTAGTCACAAAGATGTGAGTAGAGACAGTAGTGGTGAGCCCAAATTAATATATATATATATATACTACCTCAGAAAGTGCCTCGTTAACACCTGCCTGCAAAAGGCTGCATAGCCCCACCGACAGCTCTTCATAGCCTACAGGTTTCAACACAACCACAGCTGAAAAAACAACAAAAAGATAGACTGTGATGATCCTGTACTCAGAAAAATCTCAGTCCCACTGTTGAATTTCTAAGATATCAAATTATTTGCCATTCCTTCTGCCAAATGTATGTAAATCCTTTGGTGGCTCAGTGTACTTGGGGGACTTTGGGTGGACAGGTTTGATGCTGCACATCCTGAGGCTCTGCTGGAGGTTAGGTTTTACAGGATCCTTGCAATAATGGTGGGGAACTTTGCTATCATTTAAATATTGAACAGAGAAATACGTTCTTCTCAGTTTAGTTGCATAATTCCGGTGGCTTCAGTTGTGCCTTTTTCACATAAAGTGAAAGTTTTATTTTGTTCCTGAGGAAGAGCAGTGAGCAAAGGAGCATTGGAGATGGTCAAATACTGAGAAATAGGTCTGGGAACATATTCAGTCATGAATAAACAATCGATAAGATGATTCACTGCTATGCACAGGTGCCTAACATTTGCTGTGTGGGAACACAGGGTGATGACTAGGTTGTTCATCATGCCACTGTGTCTTAATAGAGAAAACTTTCCTGGCTTTCTATCGAGACTGTGTTATCCCCTAATTTTTCATGCTGTGCCATCTCATATTGGAAACTATCAGTTACCCAATAAATGAGTAAGCAAAACCAACTGCCTATGAGCAATGATGTGTCCTTAAGGATGATCAGCAAATCCCAAAAACTCTCATCAGAAAAATAATTATTGTGTTTCTGGGGAACACTTACAGGTCACATGCACAGGCAGCTTTTGGTCTGGTTCGTAAGAAGAAGAAAACCAGAGCTCGGGGAGCCTGGATATTCCTAAATGCAACGCCGGCTGATGGGGGAGGCTGACTGCAGCGGGCTGTGGTGTTGCATATTGGCAAACCACCACAGCAAATATTACACTGGATAAGGGTTAAGGCATGGCCACAAGTGCTTAAAACAGAGCAGGGAAAGGGCTTCTGAGAGGCTAGGAAGGTTGCGTCTCCCACCATTACGCTAGAGGATGGCAGCCCCCACTGCCCTTTGCATCACCCGGGATTTAAAGTGCTGTAAACACCCGATGCAGTCCCTAAAACTGACTTCATTCCTCTGCAAAAGCGTCCCATTTCCCCTTGTCTAAGCAGGGCTGAAGGTGTCCTGCTTTCGGTGTGCCCCTCGCATCGCACAGCCTGCTGCCTCCCGCCTCCGAGCGCACAGCCGGCTCCTCCGCACGGAGCGGCCACGCTGCCGCTCGCTCCAGCTTTGTGCCTCCAGCTCTGCCTCTCCACTCATGTGTCCACTCTCCCAGACTGACAGTCTCAGAGACAAAGCTGGCTTTTAGTTCAAAACCAGGTAGACCACTCAGTCCTTTAATTAAAAAAAAAAAAAAAAAAAAAATCTCATATGCCACTCATGGACTTATATGAAATCTAAGGATGAGATAACTATTTATAGTTTAGTGGTCTAGGGGCCAAATCCTGCTCTCAGTTACACTGTTTAGGCTTGAGAACAAATCAGCTGAAGTCAGCGTGACTCAGAGCAGAATTTGGCTCTAAATATTTTAACTGTAGCATGAGTTTGTTGTCTACATGACTGAATCGCCTTAAGAAAATCAGTGCCTCCTTTTGCCTTTGCCAGCGGGGCCGCAGCGATCCTCGTGTTTATTTAAGGCAAGTGGCGTTCATGCCTCACCTCCCGCATCTGCACGTCATGCCACTCACCTTCCCTTTCGTGTTGGGTGCTTTGCATGTAGGAGCATTTAACTCTTTAGCAATTAGTGCCAGGATTCAAACCTCATGTTTTATTTCTCCGGATTTCCCAATCTCTTGAGGGCTAATTATAAATGTTCTCCAAGAGCACCACGTCAGTTGCTGGGGATTCTACACGTACGTGAGAGACGCAAGGCAGGGCAACTTCATCAGATCCTCTAACTGCGACTAGAGGCAGCTTAATAGCAACAAATATATTTGGTTGTCCTTCACAAAGACCTTTCCCCCAGCTACTTATATATACGTGTTTATCTCTGGTTTTGCACTGTCAGGAAACAGGTGCTTTTCTATTAATAGCTATGATGCAGCAAGGCAAGAAGAAGGTGCGGTAGTATATGGAAACAGGTGGTCTACAGTTGAACAGTTTATAAACAATAACTAATCACTCAAGACCTGTAGCAGTTTCTAATGAGGACTATAATTACAAGCCAGGTGGCTGTAGTTAGAGGAATACATTGTTTTTAAACAGGTTACTTGACTCAACAGCAGTTTTACGGGAGGCAGGATTGTCTACAACATATGTTCCCTCTGCCTCTCATTTTCTTTTTTTTCTCTCTCTCTCTGCATGTGTATGTGGGGATGCCTAACGCCTTCCAATATAAAACCCTGTTTTCTGTCACTTATGATTCCACAGACTTGTAATTGCTCTGGCTGAATCCTGAACCCTTACGTCAGGGCTAATTTTTGGAAGAATTCGGCATAAACAATTTAGCTGTTTTTCAGATTGATGGTAGGGAATATAAGTTATTTATTTTGCACGTTAGAACATTAAAGCAGTGACAGGGCTGTTACTGTGTCAGGTGTACAACAGTTAGACAGAAGATGAAAAGTGATAAAGGACTACATGCCCAAAGCCTGTTTCTTTATTTTATTATTCATTTTAATTGGTCTAATAATAATTCCTTTTCCTAAAATCCTTGATTACACTAAAGAATGGTTTTAATTATTTTTTGTGAAGCCCTAGTGCCCCCCTACTTTGACTCAAGATGTTGGATCCCACAGGGACAACATTCACAATGCCAAAGACTTGCGCTGCTTTACTGTTCCCCAGAAAATTCACCCAAACATGGCCGAGTCATAGGCCTCCGAACACACTCAGAATTTGCAATGAGATTCACAAAAGGTTTCACAAGTAGGGAGCGTGGTTCATTCACCTCTGGGCTGTACACGCTGCCGCAGCCAGTGCCATTGCCGGGGGCCTCTGGAACAACCTCGTGCTCCGGCTGCGGAGGCTGAGCTACGCTATGGGACATACTGCCCTGCTCGGGGAGGGATGGGGAGACGAGAAAAAAAGAAGAGATAGTAGTGATATAGTGAAGGACTTGAGGGAACAAAATGAGAAAGTCAGGGTAGCCACAGGCAGGCAGGAGCAAAGGGTGATGGGGTTTCTAGCCAGTAGGGAATATTTCCCTCCTGATGTCAGCTCAAAAGAGACCATCACAAGGTTATGTCTGCAAAGCCACTGCGGCCTTATTCTGAGGTCAAACTTGTCCCAGGTCAGCCTGGGCAGACACATTTCTTATTTGCTATCTGTAGACAATCTGCCAGCACTCCACCAGAAAACGGGTGTTGGAAGCGGGGAGGAGGCACCACATGGTGCACAAACGGCATGCCGGAGACCACCTTTACCAGCGATGCTCACAAACGCGGTGTCTGTGCACCTCCTATTGCAAACACCCTAAAATACCATTGGTGAGGTGTGTGTCTCAGCCCCACCAGGGGCTGGTCCACGCAGACAAATACTGCAGCTACGTCATTAACTCAGCCCTGCCACGGCTCTAAATTTTCCAGTTCTGCCCAAGACCTGTGGCCAGTTCAGTACGGTACCACACGACACAACTTCTGAAATTATTCTTAGCCCCTGTTTATTCTGTAAGAAATAAAGGAAATCATACAAAGAAGACTACATTAAGGCCCGAGGCTAATTCACTTATGTCACTCCAGAGTCAAGGTTGATCTTGAAGCTTGATTTGAAATGACAGGCTGAACTTAAGCACTTTCTTAAGTGATTTGCTGGGTCGGGGCATATGCGCTATGATACGGCAAATCATTACAAGATCGCATATTAATTTCCACAGGGCTTTCAGGTCTAGGTAATTAACACAGCTTCTACATATAAGAGCCCCTACCTCATTTGTTGCAGAGTTTGGAAGGTGTGCAGTCAACGGGTCGGGGAACCATGAGAGGAATAAAAACATGCCACCACTTAGGAGACTGAATGGCACCCTGGAAAACTGGGTTCTGCCTGTGCAGAGTTTGTAAGTGAAGACCAGCAAGTCATTTAGGCCAGTTTCCATGAGAAAACAGTGTGTATCTCTGTCCCCAGGGACCTTTCTGTGCCAAGATGCTGAATGCTCCTCACTTTGATCGTTTTGAGATCTGTAAAAATCCCAGCTACACTGAACATGTCTTGATTTGAGCACTTAGATTTATGGGAGAGTTTTGATCTTAATCTTTCTATACTACAGCATTTCTGGTCAATAAAACAAGAGAAGTGGTGTTTCATCACAAGGAGATTGCACAGCAGACTCAGAACTTTGTGGAAACAACAGTGACACACTTAATAATTTTATAATCAATAATGGGCTTGGATAGTGCCATATATTGAAGGATTCTTGTGAAAGGAAACACATGGGAGGACTACATTGTTCTCAATATATCCAACTTACAGACTATTCAAGCATATTTTCATGCAATATCAATATCTAGTTCCTACAATGATTGGTGGTTTCTAAAGATATACAGAGGGACAGGTAATGACTACATGATGGCAACACCATATAAAAATATTTTGAGAGACGGAAATATGGTAATAACGGTGAAGCGTTGATTGGGGTTTTTTAAAATATTATAGACTATTTCTAATCCTTACCCTCTTCCTTACCCTTTCCTAGAGTCGTAACTCCTTTGCTTTGTGCTTTGGGAAATTCACAGTTTTGGTTTGGCCTAGTTATAAGAAGCAAGATACAAACACAGCACTTAATTTTTGGTTGATGCTGGAAGACATAACATAAATTTATAGGGTTGCATTCAGGACGGCAATGAACCTGCCTACAGCAGCGTGATTTCTGGTTTTCGGAGAGCTTTTTCTGTTTCCTTCTGAGTGCACACAAAGGTCAAAGTCCATGTTAAATACTGTATCTTCCTTATAACTTTATTTTAGCCCATTTTGACATCTCCTTTGTCCTCAGAGCTACTGCTTTACATTTCCTCAGGATGATGGCGTCATTTATTGGAAAATACCACAGTCTCAAAAAGGATTTATTGGTTTACTTCCTAAAGTTCCAGGAGTCTTACATGTGGAGGTTTTCCAGACTCAGACAGGTAAAGTTCTCTTGCTTGAAGTGCAAGAATCTCCAAAGGTCCATCCAACCACCTTCTCTATGATGTGTGTGACGTCTGGACAATCGGGAGTTCTCATAATGACATAAAGAAAGGAGACTGTCCGCCTGTATCTGAGATTCTGTCCCAGTCATTAATTTGTTATTTTTCTCCTCATGCTGACGTACAGTGAGAGGTGAATGCCTACCAAATTTTCATCTGTGCTCCCTTTCCTGCAATGCGTATTTCCATGTTTGCACCCACTCGGGGAGTGCTGGATAACGCTCTGTCTCTACGCATTGCACATGCAGGAAGGGCAAATTTGCTGCCTCTGGATTTTTGGATGGGGTTTTGAGATGGATTAATTATATGTCAAGAGGGACTTGAGCAATAATAGGGGACTTTATGACTGTCTTTACCACTTGGTAGAAAGGTTACATTTAAAAATTGGCTTTACTGTACTGGATTTTAGGTTAAGTTCAAAATGCAGCTTCCGCTGTTAGAACTGAAGGGTCATATAAAATTCATTGCAATAGAATATTTATAAGTATCTGGGATATTTGTAGAAAACACAATAATGGGAGAATCGGAGCTCACAGATAGAAGGGGGAATTGTTAAATGGCAAATAAAAACTCCAATTTTCCAGCACTTAACCCTACATATAATAATAATTATTACAAATCTGAGCAATGATTAAATTTCATTCTGAACCCCAGTTAAACGTATGTGTATGGAAAATGATTTTTGCGTTAATAACTTGCGTGCTGTTAGCATTCAGAGAAGGATTGATGTGCATGCACATCAACATCTCAGACCACCTTCCGCACGCCAGCGAGGTGCCGGGACTCTTCAGGAGATTTGGGGATTGACATGCCTCGCTTCACACGTCTGGGGAGGAGCAAAGTCCTGTTTGTTTACAGCCTCTTCTTTCTAAACACATAATTACATGTTTGAAGGCAGACTTCTGACAAAAGCGCAGAAAGTGAGCAAGGTAAACCTGCAGCGGCTGTTGTTCCAGCTTTTATCTCATCACCCTCTTCTCCTGCGAGATACAGGCGGTGGCGGGCAGGGTGTGTGTTCCTGCACGGCTATCATTTTACCTCCGTGGCGTGTGCCACCACAATTCTCTCTCTGAAATACAAAAGTAAGCTGGCTGTTGCAGAAACAGAGGGCATTGAAATGGAGGGTAACAGAGCAGACCTAATTACCTTTAAGTACCTGTAATCCTAGGAGATTGTACCTAACGATAAAAGCCAGGGAAAGTCCCTCAGGTATGGGTAATAAGAGCCCAGCCAGGTTGGCGATGTATCAGGTGGTGTATGTCAGCTCTGCTGAATGCAGCCTATTGATCCAGAAGTTGCCTGTATTTTCTGCCACAAATTGAATTTAAATTGCTTACATGAAGAAGACATCTGGCAGGTTAAGGTTTACCTGTTTCATATTTCAAAATAATTTTCTCCACCAGCAAATAGGTAGGAAAGAGCTGTTTTGGAAATAAACCAAGCAAAGCTTTTTAAGAGATAGACACGCTTGTTCGCGATGCCTGAGCTTGATGTAAAGAGTTGACATCTGAGGAATGCATTTCAAATTATTAAAATAATAAAGCAACAAAGTTTGCACAGATTAAGCATCTGCACCGTGCCTGCACTCCTGCTGAATGAAATACCTGGCTCGTTGCATGAAATAACATAATAGCACTAGCAAAAGGTATAGTCCTCGTTTGCATGAAAGACTTCCTTTTCTTTAGTGGGAGGGTGTTTGTTGGTGGTTTTGGTTTTGTTTGGTTGTTTGGGTTTTTTTTCCCAATTCAAGGCCATTATGGCCAGTTAAGTTACTAGTTTATTAGTACACGGCTACAATTTTAATTTTGTTTTATATAGCCAGCATTCCTAACTCATAATCTAACAAATGCAGATAATTTATTGGAGGTTGTTGGGTAGAACAACATTTTTGTCTGAGTATTTTTGGGGGGGTTTGTCCACCCAGGAGCTTCATATGACCTCTCTTTCCAACTGTCAAGGCCTTGCAAAGAGGCTGTCATTCTGAAAATGCTCGTTCTGATCCCATAGGGTTACACCTACAGTTTCCCATGCACTTGAAATCTTGAGCGCTTATGGTAGTTTGAGTGTAAAGACACTAAGGCAACCCAAGATCTGTTTATTTTGGGCCTCTGAATTCGGGGTCCAAATTGAATATGTTCTACGTTGACAAATGAATATAACTCACATTAATGTTAGTAAAAACTCTGTGTGCGTGTGCAAACAATAAAGCCAGTTTAGACACTGTGAGAATAGGAAGGGGGGGGGGAACACCTTCAGCATAACAAGAGGCATAGGAGATATCTTTCAAAAATGTTATTACATGCCCACTAGTTTTTTTTTTTTAATTGTTTTTACTTAACGCGCCTGATAACTACTAGCCTGCTTATACATCAGCCTGTTTGTCTTTCTCGTAAGGCACCTTAGCTGCTGTTTGGACAACATCCATTTGATAATGAAGCAAGATGCAGGCTAGACAGCTGCTTTTTTCTCACTCATTTCACTCTGTTATTGGTTAACTTAGTGGAAAAATGTAAATTTTCCAGGGACTTTGGGTTGAAGGTATCCCAGCCAAGGTAGATATGTGCTTGACTTGAGGTCTAATTTAACTCCTGTGTAGTATTGATTGGCTTGGCCCACCAGGGACCCTTAGAGTCTTCCTTTGCCAAAGGTAGACAATGGTATGAAAGTAAAGTGTAATAAATGCCCCTATCCGGTCCCATGTCGATATACAGTTGGGTTTTTTTTCCTTCTTTTTTGCTGTTTTGAGTGCATCAGTATTTCACGTTTATTGTAGTGTGATGAAACACCTTTCAAAATGGCCAGAGGGACACTCAGCAGTAAGCATTTAGGCAGTACAAATTGGAGTGAACAGGAGGACAGTTAGCAGAGAATATTTCTGAGGTCAAAGCAAGCTGAATAGGAGCTGAATCAGCTAAAAGCAGAGTTGAGAGCTACAGTACCTACTACAAAGTAAATATAGATTACATTCCTTTAGACAAATTGATCCACTGGAGGACGATAGGTCTTCCAGAAAAAGAGGTTGCTACAAAAGAATTAAGTATTTTACACTGACATACATACAAAGAACCCTTAAACACAGCAGCCAGAGACGTATCACCAGGATAGTCCATACTTGGTCCTCACATGAATAATTTGCAGCGCGCTGCAAGATTTAAGGGTCTACAAGTCTGCACGTTCCTGTGGATGCTGACTAGTATTCTGCCCAGTAAGCAAGGCATTAAAATTTAGCTGCTCAGCTGAGCAATAATTCTCACCTAGGCGAGTGGACAAATCATGAGATTGCAGAGTAATTCAGGTGGGAAAGAGCCCCAGGAGGTCTCTGGTCAGACCTCCTGCCCCAGCAGGGTCAGCACGGGGGTCTGACCTGGTTGCTCAGGGCTTGATCCACCCAGGTCCTGCAAACCTCCAAGGACGAAGATGGTACAACTAGCAAAGGTGAAAGAACATCGAGATCAACAAGTCTGTCCTCAATAGTGGTAACTCCAGGAACAACAAGCAGAACCTTGGATGTGAACCTATAGCAGTTTGTCAAGAACAGCTCTCAGGTTTCCTAAGGAAACTACTAAATTCTTGGAAAAGGTGATAGAATAAATGACTTTGTGAAAGCTCTGCTCTCTCTCTGTTGACCCTACAAATGATCTAGATGATAACCTTCTGGCTCCTGAAAAAACGTGACCATTGTATGCATAATTATTTTTAATCAGTAAAATACTTGGGGAGGAACACAGAATTGCCATTACCAATAAAGGTGCCATTGCCTAACAGTTGCAACAAATCATCTAAAACCAGATAATATCAGGAGATCAGTGTGAATAAATACACATGGCTCCACAAAAACCCCAAAGATGGCTCTTCAACATCACACCACGGAGATACAGGGATCCAAACACACAGAGAACTGTGCAGAACTGTGACCTCAGTAAGTGATTACCTTGTAGGGCAAATAAGAAGAAATATAGTTCAAAAATATAAATTATTATTTCCAAATTAGGAATGTGATGAACATATTTGTAAAAATGTCTTGAAACTATTTGCAAATATTTGCCCTCTCTTTCCAAAGGTTATTCTAGACTGAGCAAACACTGAAGGCACTAAGGAGAAGACTTGAACTCGGGGCTCTTCTCGAAGCTCAAGAGCTCGATGCACTTCTACTGGGTCTCTGCAAGCACGTCGGTATTGCCCTTTTCTCTGTACAGTGGCACACCTTGCTCGAGGTACTACCCAGACGCACGTCTGGAATAGCATTGTGGAGTTTGATGAAATGGAAACACAGCCGCATTTATAGGTGAATTCTGCCCAGAATATCTTCTCAGTGCTTAAAAAAAAAAAATAATCTTATAAATGAGATTGTTTACTACAAGAGTGTGCAAGGCTACGAGAGTGGTGGCACCATTGCTGTGAATTTTTTTTTTTTCAAAAGAGAGTGTACAAGATAGCGTATTACACGGGGCTAGGATTTCATCAGCACATAGGCAAGTCTAATGGATTTCCACGCTCAGCACTCCTCTGCCAAGAAGCTGACTTTTAATATGGGAAATAGACCCCTGCTCAGGATGGAGCAGTCCCGGTTAACCTCAGGGGTCCAGGCATCAGTGCAACTTTTTTGTCAAAGCAGGAGGTATTTTGGAGGCATGTCCACAGCGGAGTGTAACATTATAGGGGGCTGGATTTAGCTGGAACCCATAACTATTTATTGGAGCTAAACCTACTCGCACACACAGTAGCACTGTCTTTTGGCAGTCACTTGCAAAACTGGGCTTGATTGTCTGGAAGTGGGAGCAAAATTGCCAGAAGAGGAGAGATTAGCTTTCTATACAGTTCATTTGTTGTTTGCTATCTATGCTAACCTCCGTGCATTTTTCCATTCTGTCCTGAGTAACTGAGTATCCTGAGTTTTCAAGGGTAAGTAACTTTGTGATTACAATACATTTTTCCAGCCTAAAAGCCATCAGTAAAGTGAATGGGGCTACTCTCGTAAGTGCTTAATGCCTGATGTAAGAGTTGCATGATCTAGTCCAGAAGTAACACAGTTACCTCAATTACTGTAGTCCCACAAGGCTATTCACAGCAGTACTTAGGAAATGTTGTAGACTCAGGCTCTGGTATTATAAACTCCTCAGGGCAGCATGACTGTACACAGGATCTCATCAGTAGTTAACAAACAAGTCCTCTATGAGACACTAGCCATTTTTTGTACTAGGCTCTTATTTCCTTTTATTTATTTTTTCACATCTAGAAACGAACACAGTGTTATTAAAGCTATGGCAAAGCGCTCAGTCTCACCATATCGCTTTCCTAAAGCAACGCGACACAGCGAGATGCCATGTGTACTTTTGTGCTTTTTTACATTGTTATCAGGGAAAAATATGTCTTGCAATTTCCCAGGGGGCTCCCTGGGACAGTGTCTCAGTGTGAAAGGGCACCATGGGGCTGCCTTGGACAGTTTTCTTTCAATAAGGTTTTTTTTTCTATTGTAACCACTCTGCTCTGCTGCTTCACTGATTTCCCAGCTGTTCTTCTTCTGCGGTGTCTGAAGTCGAATGCAGAAAATCTGTAGCTGAACAGCTCAGAAATAAGCAGCCGATCATGGCAAGCATGAGAAAACCATGAATACATCTTTCTCTTTAGACATAATGGTTTGATTCTCTGTTGCGTGCTGGGGGCACAATGTGTGGTGTTTGTAACCGTACTTCACAGGCAGAAATAACTCTGCAAGGTACCAGCTGGGGGATAATAAGACCTTGAATATCCCACGTCAGAGCTGGCGTAAGGACTGCAAAAGGTGCAAGGTTCCCAACACAGAAACTTATTTTATCGTTACTTATATCCATGTGCAAAGCTGCGAGGGTCTCCCAGGTATAATTTAGGCTAGACCTAGGCAGAAGGAGTTAATTGTCCCAGAAGCATTGAGCCTTCCCTGACAGGGGACGACTATCCCTCTGTTACACAAGGGAATGACAAGATTGAAGGCCCTTCCAATTGTTTATCTTTTTCTGTGTAATGCCCCAGAAGGCATTATTTCTTGTATGACTTCACATGGGGAAAAACCAAGCAAATGAACAAACAATGTCTTTCCAATGACAGTTGAAAGTACAAAAACGATGCACTTCTGCTCAGTTAAAAAGTCCTTTTTTAAAACATATTCTAAAAATACAGGCATGTGATAAAAGAAATTCTGCAGGAACGCACAATATGTTTTGAAAGTTAAAGTAGAATCATAGACAAAGTGGGATTGAAAGGGTCTAGACAGGTCATTTTTCCCAAGGCACAGGACTGCCTGCTCTTCCTGAGAAGTTTGTCTAGCCCATTATAGGTAGTTTTCTTTCAAATGATACCAGTAAAACACAGATTTGATACCAGTAAAATTCTTTGCCAACCTACGGTTCATCATTTTTATTCTGGAAGAGGAGGAAGGGTAGCAAGACTAACAACGTTTGAAAAAATAAAAACTTAATGTATGACTACTTCCATAAGCAATCCTTTTGATTACTTCATTTGAAATATTTTAACCCCAAAATGTCGTTCAAATAGATTTGTAAAAAATAATGTGAAAAGAATTTTCATAACTGAAGTATGTGGCGAACAAATTATTCAATGTGAAAGAGGGTTTTATTTCATGAAACTATTTTCAGAAAAACACGTATTTACCTAGTTCAAAGTTCTAATTCTTCTTTTTTACAAGACAGACTAAAAAATCCAGCAGCTTTTCATCTGTCTCCATGTCAATCAGTTTTATTTTAATTTTATTTAATTAGGTGGATGTAGTAAACTATGTCTACTTCACCCTCTCTGATAGGAGTATCATAGACAATATACTTCTTAAAGAGATGCGTAAATTTATTATTTCACTTCTATGTAATCATGTTTTAGTGTAAGTGATCCATCAGATCTCTGACCAAACTGATGTTATGGAACTTTACATTATTTTTTATAGCTTGTAAAATATTATCTTGAACTTTTAAAATTTATTTTGAACACTATAATCTCCAGGTGCACTTCACGTTTTGCAAACATGCTTTCTCCCTGCAAGAAAATCTATACCCTTTTTATGCATCCCTAATGATGACAAGTATTGCCTACACATCTACTGATATGAACTTTATGTACCATCTGGTTAAAACCTAACTGTTTTGATTCAGATGCATTAGAAAGCTTCGCAGACAGGTCTACTACAGCTCGCCTTATCAGGTGTGATTGCTAAGGCCCACCCGACAGACCGATCTATTGAGGCTCAAAGAAGTTAGACGACATCCCTGAAGGCTCCAACACGCAGAATCCGAGCAACACAGCCCTTCCCTTTCAGTGTCCTGCTCCAGCAAGCACGTTGCTCTTACAACCCTATTAGAACCCAAACCCACTGTTTCCATAAAAAACAATGAAAACAAGGAATCACCACTTCTTGAGAAGTTTAGAAACACAGTTTCAGGATTTCCCAGCGTGTACCTCAGCACAACCATTGTTTCTGTCTCCATTTTTGTCACTCTAGGCAATGGAAATTGTAGTTTCTATATTTAATGTATTGAAACTGCCTGGTCTCCAAGGTAGCAGGGGTATCTATATACACTAGTAGAATACATTTCAGGCTCAATCACTTTGAAAGCCTGGATAATGGAGGAGCACTTGTACTTTGGATAACAAAGTTATTTCCTTTAACATCAACAAGCTGCTCAGCTAGTAACTGCATCAGGCATTGATTTTGTTAGCCTGTTTGTAGGCACTGTAGGGGCCTTTTTAACCGATAAAACTAAAAAATTTGCAGATCATTCTACACGTGCATTATTTCACAGAGCAGAGCTGACAGAAGGAGCTCTATTAATTTCAGCATTGCTGTTTTGAATGTCAGTGGAACATCTGTAGGACCAGCCCTGGATCTGTCAACTGCAGCCTCCCCATTTTAAGACAGATTGAAGCCTGAACTTACATCTCCAGCCAAATTTTATACCTGGTTCCTATTGGGACTCTAAATGTGCATTCACTTCCCAGACTTGCAGCTTAGATCCCGTACTAATGGCTTGAACACGCAACTGGATTCAGATGTGGGCTTCTTCCTGCTATACTGAAGTCTATGTATTTCAATGGGCCAAAAATCTGCCTATTTACTCATTTGTCATTACCAAGTACTAAATTAAAAGTATCATAAGCTACTAGTTATATATTCGCGAGCCATCTTTTTCTTTTTCTTGTAAGAAATGCTTGATCTACATTTTTTCCTTATACCATGTGCTGTCTCTGAGTAGCAGCAGTACCGCGGTGCCCAGCACATCCCTCCTCCCACCCCTCACCATCTAACTCCTATTATCGGTAATGGGAACTAGGCATGTACATGAAAATGAAAGCAGATCCCTTAGTGTAAACTTTTTGACAGAAGTGTTCGTAACAACTTTTAAAAAAAACCGTGTCTCGTTTATTTTCCCCTTTCTTCCTCCCAGCTTTATGTCAGTCATCAATCGAACAGGAGACAACTCATTTCATTTCTGTGACACACAATGATGGACTTGTGTTACAACCCTGACTTATTCTGAGAACTTCAATTTCTCAAGCTGAAAGCCTGAATGTCCCATGCTTGGAAGGGCTATTGATCTGATGTAGATGGACAGCTCAAGAGGAACTGATACATTCCTTACAGCAATTTTTTTCTGACCACTACATAATGTAGACTTTCTGGTTGTTTGTTGACATCTAAAAACTTTGATTCTGTGATTTAACTGATACTCTTTTGCTGTTTCTACTCAATATTTCCCTGTACTATTTGATGTAGGAGTTATTTATTATCTACTACCTGGAATGGAAAAGCTGGTTCACTGCGATAAAATGTATGAATTCGTAAGGCGGCAGGAACCTATAAATGCACATCACAATAGTGCAGCTGCAAATGTGGGCCACTTCCAGATCCTAATCCTTCCCGGTGCCTTTCAGGAAATATAATGTCACCACGAAACAGGTTTGGATACCCACTCCCTCCCTCAGACAGGAGAGACCAGCCATTACAAGCAGCACAGACCACCTCGCGTTCAAGCACAGATGGAATAAAAGCTCACGCCACAATTTAATCAAGGAGGCTAATTTTGCTTCAAAGCAGGATAAATACCAGATATCTGTGTCTCCTCCTTTCTGGGTTTTCCCCTGCTTTGCCTCGGCTCCCCCGTGCTTCTTCTGCGTGGACAGCAGGTACCTGTCAAGCGTGGGGACGTCACCGAGATGGCAGAGCCCCAGCACCGCGCCGGCAGGAACAGCCTCTTGGCTGTCTGCAGATCACAGGAAACAATTCATTCCACTCTTAATGATTTATATAATTTCTTTGGACTCCTGGCTTATAAGGTTTTCTGCTTTTTCTATTATAGCTCAGAGAACCAAACGAGAGCCTTTCAAAAACCGGGGGGCAGCTCCGCAGCCGAGGTGGCTCTAAGTGACAAAATTAGTGTACGTTACTACCAGCCCAGAATCAGTCCCCGAGTTTCATTATCAGCCTTGCCTTTAAAGGAGGGCCTCCTCCTACAGGACTAATTTAGAGCAATGAAAATTAAACTGCATCTCATCTAATAGTCAAAAAGATCTGCAGAAATTGTCCTCGTTTAAATACCAATTCAACTCTTTTCTGTCACAGCAGGCTAGTGTATCCATTTTTTTCTTCTAAAAGCCAAATACTATTCAAACAAAACAGTCACTTCCATGTTAATTATACGAAAGCAAAAAAAAAAAAAAAAAAGAAAAAAGTGGAAAAAAGGAAAGAAAAAAGCAACATGAGAAAAAACCAAAAAGGATATTAAAGCATTTTATGAGAACCTAGATTGTGCAACTAAAGCACGATGTGGTCTTAGACCTTTACTTTGTGTACAGAGCCAGACTTTATTCTTTGATTTGGTGCATAGGATCACAGTTTATCATGATTATAATGGTTATAATTTTGTTGACATTTGAAAGAAATAAGGAAGGAATAAGGAACAGAGGTAAACGAGGTTGCTGCAGAAAAAGCATCTGTGATTCAGCCGATGGGAAGAGAACGTTAGCACCGAAGAGTGCTAAAAAAAGCTTAAATAGCTTGCCCCACCCCAAAATCTCTCTGTGTTGGCATTGGGCTCTTTATCTGAGTTAAATTCCCAGTGAATTAAGAACAAAGACTTTTGAGCTCTTGGGGTATTAAGGGCAGGCGTATTTTCAGTCATAATTGCCTATGGAGAAATGATGGGGTCAGATCATTGATGGGGGCCGGTTTAACCCTTGGCACCAGCAGACCCCAGCTGCTAGCACCTGATTAGCACTGCAGAGGAGTCCCTTCTGCAAGGTAGAAGATACCAACAGTTACCAAGGAGTCACCCATTTAGGTGCCCTTTCCAGCCTGGGCTGGGAGCATTTATCACAAAAAAACCCAAGCTAGTGGGATAGCAAGGCTTTGGAAAACTGATTCAGCTCAGGCTTCTCAAACTTTTTTCACAGCGTGACCTATATTTAAATAACTCTCCAGTTTTTTTCCCCATCACAAAACCACCATCTCACGCACAAAATCCCACATAGTATCTGTCACTGGCACCTCAGAGGAGCAAAGTATTTGCAGAGAGCTCAGTATTTTCCTATTAATAACTCCTTCCCTCTCACACTGGAAGATACCAGGGGGCTCGGGTCAAGGCAGCTTTCTGATTCCCATGTTGGAAGGCCAGAAACACCCCTCCCAGCTGCTCGTGCCATGAGCATGGTCACCTCTCCTCTGGGCAGCTTGGAAAAATCCTTTTTCCTTGGTGAGAAGCAGCAGTGCTCCCAGCTTTTCCCCCTGGAGGCCCATTGCCCAGCTCCTCCCCACCCATCACTTGTTATCCTAGACCTCCAGGGTGGCAGTGGGGCAAAGGGGACCTTGGCAAGGCTTCATTTCTGACAGCCTTTGTGGAGCTATCCCTCCGCAATATGGAAAAATAATTAAAAAAAAAAAGAAATTTAAAAAAAAAAGGAAAAAAAAAAAAGGAAATTCCTGGTTAAAGCCTCTACTTGTACAAAAAGCATAACAGCTTGCATGAACTGCAGCACGATGACTATTGCTGTTAATGCTTCCAATGACATCATTGTTTTCCAAATTACAAAGTGCAGAAGACTGGTTAGGGAAGCAGAAGAGAAAGAGCTGAAGGCAGGGAGGGTTTTAAAGGCCATCAGAAGCAAAAGATGTTTCTTTAGATTGTCTTCCTTATTTCACTAATTCCTTTCACTAACGTACTCGGATTTGGTTTTTTGGAAGATGTCACTGCAGCAATGTTCAAATAATTAAAACCTTAAATACCGTCAGACCTACCTCAGATCCCTGTGTTAACTTGCTATTACCATTCCTGTTCGCACACTCCCTGTGCTGCTACCTTTGTGTGCACAGTCAATCTCCTAGCTTTCAACCAAAGTGATTTTTGAAGTAAATATTGAGCGATGAGGCACAAAAAGCATTACTAAAATACAGATATATTACAGTTATTGCATTTTCACTCTGCACTTTACATAAATACAAGGAGCTTTTGTCAAGATTTCTGTTTTAGAAATCCATGCTGTTTACTGCCCATGCACTGGAAGGGTTTTTTCTTCCCTTTAGGCAGGAGGAGGCTCGAGGAAGACTGGCAAGCTGCTTTTCCAGGTGCTGGAATAGCGCAAAGCAATTGAACCATACTCATGGATGGGGGCCATCTAACTCATATGGCCAATAGTGTGTTTTCCTTTTTGGCAGTGCTTTTGTTCCAGGTGGAATAGTCTTTCATCCACATAAAGGAAACTTTTGTTTGTCTCGCTCTCAGGTAATGGTCTACAACCATCCAGCTGCAGTAAAATATGGAACCTATATGCACGTATATATATATTGTATACATACATACATGCTTACATCTTTCTCGTGCATTACACACACCCATGCTGCATACTAAGTTAACTGAAGAAAAAATAAGGGCATTTTTTCCTGTTCTATTAATGCCAGAAAGCCCCAGCGTAGCTGCAGGAGAGAGCACTTTTACAACGCAGACGCTCCAGACCAGGTTCCAGCTGTCGGAATTTTATGTCCTTGAGATACTTCTGGAATAACAAAGTGTCATGCACGTCCCTGCCAGTACACGAGATCAGCACATGAGATCAGACGTACAGATGTTGCCTCCACATCCACCCACTGGCATCTTATTATCAGTTTAGTTAGGATCCTCCACCCATTTTCAGCCAACTAGGAAGTCAGGAGTTGTAATTTGTAAGAATGAGCTGTATAGCAACCATTTATCTGAAAAACAAACCTCTGCTGGCAAAAACTTAGGAAGCAAATAAGAATCTTATGGAGGTTTTCTCTCTTGGCACACGTAGGTAACTAACGGGGAATGCTGTGATTACACAGTCCCATGAGCAGTGGTACCTCTTAGAGGCGAAGGAAGGGACGTGGACTGGCATTGGACACAAAAAAAATTGTTTTAATCGACCGATAAAAACATTGTCTTTGGGCAGGAACATCACAGGCCGGTGCACCTGACTTTCTCCACCCTTCTTCCCTGCCCTTGTTAAGAAATAAAAGGTCGAGTGCAAATTCAGGCTTGTGGATGCTGCTAGGGGAAATAGCCACGCCATGGTGGCTGGCAGGGAGGCAGAGGAAATGGTCGACCTCTGCCTCCACCCTCGGGGACCAGCACTGTCAGACAGCCAGGGCCTTCGGTTAGGAACTGATGAGCATGAATCACAAGGAGCAGGAAGGAGATCCCTCGATATCTCATGTCATCAGTGGATTTCCAGCAGCAGTATTATTGCTGCTTGTGTAATGCAGCAATCTTATCAGCACCGTGCGTGGCACATAAAGTTACGTAGAGGGAAACAAGCTTGGGAGGAACCACCGAGTCAAGATAAGTGTTGTATTGTTAATTACTCAGTTAATAAATCCGGGAAGAAGGTGAGTTTGGATTCGCTGCCATACAGACTGGTATTCTGGCAACTGGGGAAAGACATCTGCTCAGCCCAGGCCTCCGCTGTCTGTGTGTATGATCACACCTTTCTAATAAGCATCTTAAAGCACTTCCTGAGCAGAACGAATTTAGCCTCGCGCTAGTCCCCTCTTACAGCTTTGGGTACTGAGAGGTTAAACAGCTCGGGGAGCCACTGAGCTGGGTCTGGTCAGGGTGAGCCCCAGGGGGTCTGGTCCCCACGGGGGTCCCGCTGCTGCAGCAGAAGGCAGGTCTGGCTCTATCGTCCCCACGCCCCTGCGCTCCCCCAAGGAGGAAGGACAGGAATTTGCCTGTTATGTTTTTCCTCCTTTGCTGCAATTATGATTCCTTGCTTAAGTTTCCAATCTTTAATTGGGTTGGAAAATTACAGTCATGGCACAGGGGGGAAAAAAATCCCAGCTACTCTGCCTGACTCAAACGTCTGTTTTCATTTACCACACCATGCTCCTGAGATACTTTGTTAACTAGACTAGAATAAGGATATCTTGAATTAAAAAGATGTTCTGCCCTTCCTGGCTGCTCTGCCTCTCCATGTGCATAGCGAGGTTGCCCAGGACTGCCTCTGCAGGGGAGTTTGGCCCGTGTAGCTTTATGTAGGAGGTGATATAAATAGATAAAAGCCTCACTCATGGAACATAAACTTATTTCTACATATACCTTCCTCACTGGCACACAATGTAACGTAATCTATGTGACTCTTTCTTGCCAGAGAGGCCCACTCACAAGTTCTCTGCTGAACACAGCTATTAATGTTGCACTTATGTTCCCAGGAAAAAAGTGCCACTACAGAGAAAACTGCTTAAGTTTCTATGGCACAACACACAAATTCAAGCAAACACTGTACTTTCTTAATCAAGTCCTCTAGTGCAATTAAACAAACTGTAGAGGGTTAAAAGTGGGTTTTCTTGCACCTGCCTCCCCACTGGCAGGAGCAGAGTTAGAACATTTTTAATGATGGAGCTCACTCTTGCCTGGAATTCAAAGACCGTTCACCTGATGGTAATGAAGGAGGCCAATTTAGCTTAAATCCCCCCCCTCAAAAGGGGGGGAAGGCACCAGGAATTGGCTCACACAGAGCAGTATGGAGCAACCCGGCGCAGTTCTGCTTCAAAAGGTTTGAAGTGCATCACTGGTGCAGAGCTGAATTCAGAAAAATGCAGCCTGGGACAGCTGTACTGTGTGCAGCTCTTTCCAAGAGTAGCTTTGACTTTCAATTCCAATTCAGATATAGACAATTTAAGGTTAAAATTAATAATAACAGCAAGCTTCCATTTTATCCTCAGAATCCTTCTCTTTTTATTTCTCAGTAAGTTCTGAGAATGTAACACCTTAGAGGGTAAATCCTGGAGTATGCTAAGTGCAAAGGTTTTGCCTATTTACAAGCTATCAAACATAACGACCAGGTTTTAGCACCTAAGCTGATGTTCGCTTCTTTGCAGAACAGTGACAGCACTCAAATGTATAGCTATTGTACGGTCAAGCCTAAGCGATAGTGAGAGCTGGTTACACTTAATGCCGAATCAGTCTCTCACTTATGGTCGTGGACTCTTTCTGACTTCAGATGGCAGCACATGGTCCATAAATATTGATGGTTTCTATAGTTATGTTTAACCTAAAGAAATATAGATAGTTGTTCACATTCAAGGGCTGTATTCTGCCAGCCGAAGCCAAAAGTCTCCCATGTTTATAACCTACGTCTGTAAATCCATTACCTTATAAATATCCCATAGTACCCTTAAAATACAAAGGCTACATATAAGCTGGTTTCCTATTTAAAAAGGCAGACATTTACTGCCCCTTTTCTCATTTTAGAAAATCACTAGACAGGCTTGATGACTGATAGACTTGGCTCAACTACACACATCTCTCATGGAGCACCAAGGCTGAAGTACGACTTCTAATTCAGCAAAAAAATTAAACCACATGTTTAAGGAGATTCAACTTATTTACTGTCTTAGGCTGAAGTCTACAGTGGCAGAACTAGAAGGATACTACCTTTCCTTCACAGCACTCCAGCATCACAGTTGTAGCTCTACGAGACATCAGAGCTTTTTTGAACATCTTTCTAATGGGCAAATTGTGCCAAAGCCAGAACTAGAATTATGTCTTACCTTGGCCCCTTGGCAGACCAGTCAGCCCCAGGAACTACTCCCCCATGCAAAGCTTTCACCTCAAAAATCAAGCCAGTACTACTCTTCTTCCCTTTCATCATCATTAAATTCATCCTCAGTTAGGAGAAAATACAGTTCAGTACCGTGACATCCCGTGAAATTATGAAGCACTGCCTCTGAGCTGAAAAAACGGGGAGGCATTCATTTATTTTCAATCTGAGGCCATTGATAATCACCTGTGGTTTAGTATTTGTATAGTGTACTGAAAACAGACAAAGTTCATCCTACAGTGCCAGCACAGTCTTCCATTAATCTCCAGCTCAGTCCCTTAAAGGAGGAAGTAACAACTCTGTAATGATAAGGCTCGTGGCAGCAGCCAGAGTGCTTGAAGGTCTGTTCTTGTAAAGAAAATTTTTCAATTAGTTAAAGAAGCCAGGAGCATCAGCTTTCAAAAAAAGAGCTTCCTTATGAATCTTTGATCTCTCTCACTGTACCATGTTTCTCATGAAAGACAGTCGTAGTGGCACTGTTTAAATAACATCTACAAAACAGTTCAATTTGCAAATCAGTAGGATTACAGTTCCCTTTATAATCTTTATTTAAATGAAGTAGCATGAATGAGCTGTTAAATTAAGGGCTTGTCTATGAGAGTTGTGTCCAACTAGAAGTGGCCAATACTTGAGAATAACAAGAAAAAAACCATGATTCATGCAAACTAAAAGCAGAAAAAAGGCCAATTTGAAAATGCCTGGTCTCAGTTTTGGTCGTAGAGTCTCAAAACCAAAGAGACTTATTCAGGTAGGTTACCCACCCTCTTAACTACCTATGATTTGTGCTTTTCTTTCAGGATGTTGCTGTTTATTAAACTTGAATAAAAATAAGCAATTTCTGAGCACGCCAGAAGCTCGGCATGGCCAGTTGTCCCTGCTGTGCTGGAGAAGACCTGCATGCTACCTGACAGCACAGTTACAAAGCCAGCCCTTGTTGCGTGTACGTGGTGTTGCAGGTCTCTATATTGGGCTGCCCGCCCCATGTTCCCCACGTCGTACTCCATCCAACTAGAGAGGCGGCAAAATCAGCCGGGGAGGTGTGTGTGAGACATCCCTTTGAGAGGCCAGAGGCAATCACGGGGTACATCGAAAGGAAGGTGTGTTTTGAGTCCTGAGCTGAGGGCAGGAGGAGCGAGTCCCAGAAGTGCAGACCGTGGGAGACAGAAGGAAGAGAAAGGAAGACCCTTGTCTTGCCCTTGGTCCTCTCCTTGGCTGGAAGATGTTTCCTATTGCCCCAAGCCTCTTTCCAAGAGATGCCTCTGAAACCCTGCAAGGATCTGAAGACTTGTAAGGAGAAACGCTAGTGCTGTATTATAGTATGTTCCGCCAAAACCTGTTCCCTGCCTGTAGCCTGCAGCTTTTAGAAACCTGGACAACCACAGATCCACCCTCTCTTCAAGTGCAATACAAGCATATTCATCTGATCACAGCTTTAAGAGTTACTAGTGCTACTGCGAAGTGTGATGGCAGAGGTTACGTTCCAAAAATGTAAATGTCAATGAATTACATAATCATCAGTTTAGCTTTTTTTTGTGTGTGTGTGTGTGTATATATATATCTATATATGTGAGATTCAAATTCCTAACATGCTCCTTAGGATTACCATGTTTTCCCATGCTCTTGTGGTTGGTAAAGTGAGCACAAAGGGGTCCTGAGCACCCTGTAAGTGGCAGAAATGCCTGACAATGCTACCTGGCAGAGGCAGCATAAAACACTCCTTCAGCATCTGCAAAAAGCAAGCTTTTTTTTTTTTTTTTTATGGCAAATACCAACTAAGAGTAGATGTAGGATATTTCAGTGTTTATGATAAAAATATACCAGAACATAACCACATATTTCATAATAAAAAAATTGCATCTTGAAAGCATTTTTGACAGGGTTCCACTTTAGAAGTTAATGGCAACATCAGAGGTACAGGAGTCCTAGAATAAATGGAAAATTGGCTCCAAATATTAAAGACAGAGAGCAAGAAACCAAGAAAAGCATAGTCATAGATGGATGATACTGCTTTGGCAGGAAAGGTAAACAGTGAGGAAACATACTGCCAGATGCAAAAAGACTTAGATCATTAAAAGGGAAAGAGATGAAAAAACCATTCAACACAAATAAATTAGAACAGTATCACCAATATTGTCTGTCAGCATTTCTGCTATAAATCCTGGTTCACAGGAGTGTATTCCACATCTGAAAAAAATATCTCCCGAATGGAACTTGGCATGCCAGATTTCTGGCCTGTGTTAGCATGTCTTTGGTCTTCACTAAGTTTCGCGAGACATAAATGGAAATTTAATTTGGATTCACGATGATTCAGCTGGTACGCACAATGCAGCCACACCAGTGTGCGTTACCTGAAGTTTGAAGAAGCCTTCAATACTTATGTTTTTCTCCTCTAGTAAAAGCAATAGACAAGCTGTTATAGTTTAATGTTGGGTACTTTAAATCTTGTAACAACATTTCTTTTGAAACTGTTCAACATACCTTCAATACAAAATGTTAAGATGGGGCAGGAAAAAACTGCTGCTGCCTGTTATGCAAGTAATTCACCTTTGAAAGGGATGTCTGACTATACACTTCTTAAACTATCAACAATACATCTCCTTAATAGAACTTGACTAAATACAGACTGATCTAAAATCCAAAATAGACAAGACCAGGAAGTAGTAATTTTCAATAAACATCTGTATTGTTTTGAAAGAAAAACTAGTGGTTTTGTTTTTTTTTTTTTTAAAAAGGTGATTTAATAATCCCTAACAGCTGAACTCATCCTAGCAAAAGTCTGGTCCATATCTCACCCATCCCATTATTAATCCATATCATTTTGGTTTTTAATCTGATCATCCACAGAATAGTACTTGAATTTTTTTACAACGGTCTTTCAAGTCACTGTAGGAATTCTGGAGGATATAGCATTATCTTCCACTGGAAGCTGTAACATTTTAGGCTGATATAGATTTTCCTTTGGTAGCCTGTTTTGATATATGGATACAAAGGATTTCAAGAGATTTGTCAGTGTAAAATTGAATTAAGTGTAAATTGTTTAAATAATTGTATGTGTACAGTAAAGTGCCTTTGAAAAATAAGGCTACAGCTATGTATGTGCTGGTAAAAATGAGAAATTCAGAGCTAGGAATAGGTCATGCCCTATGATACATGGTGCGCATCGCTGCTGCCTTTGGAAATTCAGCTACTTCACCTGTCCCCCTGATGTGATGAAGACAGAGGGAGTAAGATAAATTGCTCTTCATAAAAGAGATTAGGCCAGAGCAGCGAAACTTTATTATAGCCAGCAGAAGGAAAAACAAAGAACAAACAAAGTATCTAGAAAGTGAGAGGATGTATTTACTGCTGACCACTGATACCTCACCGGCTCTGCGAAGCACTCTCAGCAGCCTGTCCTCTGTTTGTTTTGTCTTCTGGGTGACTTTGGTGTCTCTAAACTATCACCTCTTGTATAAATAAGGTCTTATAGGAAAGGGGCTCTTGTGTTCCTGTGCCGGTGACTCAGTCAACGAGTGGTTTGGATTTGGGGTTTTCCTCATCCTGTCATCATAACCCACATTTCTTAGCAAGGCTTTGTCACAGAACTTGACTCACGGGCTAAACCTAGACACGTCTGCCGACACGGCTGTAAATGGTTTCAGCTCATTACTTATTTATTTATTTATTTACCTGCAAGAAAATACGCACCAAGCTTTTACACACTGAAAGGGAATAAAAAAAAAGAAAAAAAACAACAAACCCTGCACCCTGGATCTTACAAGTGAACTGTGAGTGACACGAAACATGAGGAACCCCTAATGGCATCAGGCACCAGGCAGAGAGTCCTTAGTCCTGGCATATGGATGGTAACAGCAGGTCCCAGTGGTACGCACAGCAGACACACGAAGAAGTGGAAGTACTGAATGCATTATGCATTTTTCCAAAGAATATATTTCTTTTTTTTCCTGCTCATAGTGTGTGTCCTGGAGAAAGAGTTATGTAGTGCTGCAGATCCAAAGGAGGTTTCATCCCCACCTGGTGTGTGTGTAACACACCTCGGGAAAATATCGGCACGCGCTTAACAACGTAGGCACTAGGAGATCCCACAGGTATATGAAAGCATATGGAAAAATAAGCGCATTAGCATAGCCGAATGCAATAAAGTACTAGGGGGATGAAATGTTATTTTGCAAGTGGAGACTGAATGCATCGGAGGAAAGAGGAAAGACAAAAGCAGCAGCTCACGCCTCTGCAAACAGGCAAACAAACAGAAACGGTTTCTTTTCTTGCCTTCCAGCTTTTCGTTTCCACATAACCCTTGTTTTCCAACTTCCATTGTGTCTTGTTTCAATGTTTTAGCTCTCTGGATCTTTTAATAAACTCCACACACATCCATGCACCAATATATGAATAAGAAAAGCCTGCTGCACATTCAGATCCTCGCTTTATGCTGGGAAACATGACATCCGACCGGGAGCCAACCTGACGGTGAAACGTTGTCCTACAAGGTAAGTAAAACCCCAGCTGACTTAATCAGACCAGGATTTCCCAATGGGGAAAAGGCGCTCAGGGATCGACCCCTTGTGTCGTAGCCTGGTGGGTGTGGAGAAGAGGTGGTCGAGCTATGTGCTGTGGCCTGAAGAGCACAAAATACAGACTTTTCTAATGCACCCGTGCCTTAGCACCTTGTTTGTGTTTTCCCTTGGTCCTTTCCACTTTCGTTATTTTGCTTGCTGAATTTTTAAGGCATAGGCCATACCTTTGCAATATCTGCTGACGTATTCTTAATCCATCTTAGCCGGACACTAAAAGGGAATTCAACAGATTCGTGCCTTGGAAGAATTATTGAGAAAATTCATACATTATGAAGGTACTGAGAGCAATACCTTAAAGTTACACTGTGATTTCTGCTGAACTGGCATGGTAATGCTCCAGTTTCTGCTCACTGCTGGACGTAGATTTTTCTATGCTTCCTACTCATACAACTCAGAGCCTAAGTAAGTTTTCTGTGTAGTTTTTGTCCTTTATTGGTAGACATTTATCCTGGGGGAAATGTTTTTTTCCCTCCTAAAATCTCTCATCCACAAACTGTTTTCTGTTGCTGTTACATTACTTCACATCCCTGTAACATAAATTACAATTTAAAAAAAAAAAATAAATCCCTCTTTGAATTTCTCTTTAACTCATATTTGCTATATCTCAAAAATGAGTAAAATGTTTTTTAAAAATAAATATTTTCCTTTAATCTATGATAACTGAACAGACGTTTGCTAAATGAAGCCAACAGACATGAGAGGATTCGTTAAGTATTTGAGTTTTCTGACACTGCAGATTGGAAGGGAACAGCTAGGGGCTTTGCCAAAGACAGGACTTTGAATTTTTTTTTTTCCCTTCATTCCAACAATCTATGGAATTGAGGAGTTATAGCAACTGTACACGTAATGCTGGACTATTGCAGTATTAAAGAAACTGTGCCTTTCCCACTGTACACAGCACCCTCCGAAGTAGATAATATAGGTCATAGCTTAAAAATGCAAGCAACATCTTTAAATATTAAAAATTATACACAGCAATATTATTGAATTGATAACATTTCTTTCAACAATTTCTGAACAATAACAGCTGGAAAACGATGGCACAGATTCATTTCAGCTTCTTAAAACCTTAAGCTTCTGAAATCAGAATCTTCATATTAGCATTGAATACAGCAACATTCTGATTTAAATTATTGACAGCCTGAACTAAATTAGTTAGCGTCTCATCTAGTTTCAACAGTCTGCTATTCATTGGGTCGTTCAGATGTTGGATGGATTCCATCAACATCTCCTGAACACACTTTTTTTTTTTTTAAGCCAATCTGCTGCTCTCTGGTTCCTTTCTGACACTTCCATCCCTTTCTAATATCATGTTCCCTGAGTTATCACCCCTCATTTCCACACACTTGTTCTCTGTCATCTTCACTTGCTACTCTTACTTTGCATTTTCCTCCCATCTCCTTATCTTATATTGTGTTCCTTGTCAACTCCTGTGACACGTAACTCACTGAATTACTGATGATTCTTTTGCTTTTACAGTTCTTAATTGTGTCTTATGGATCACTATTGGAACGGATGCACCGTCAGTGTCTCAAAATTGAGTTTCAATATGCAAGTAGCTTTACGCTGAATACACTAAAGTATCTCAGAAGGAAGAAAAGGCACCAGCCTTAGGGAAAAACTTAAAGTCACATTGCTTTTCATGTAGGTACAGGAATTTCCCCTCACTCTAAAGACCATATAAAAATTGAGTGCTTCCTTCATGGTTACTCTTTTCCTCCCGGTACTTTGTGTCTCCTGATGCATCCTCATAGTCTTACCTTCCTGCTCTGGTTCCCCACAGTTCCACTGCTGTACTGGCAGGACGTCACGGGGTGGAAAGAGTGCTTGAGTGGGGACGACAGGCAACGTGGAAGCTGGGAGAGTGGGAAACACAAGAGAAATACAGCTTTGTGAAGGATGGATTGAGAAATGTGGGAGACTTCTGAGAACCAGGAAAGAAAATCCCCTTCCGGGAAAAGCCTTTCTGACGAGTATAAAGATGTGTTTGTGTTTAGGTTGATGTGCAAGAACAGCAGAATGCCAGTTTTTTTCACATTGCAAACTCATTTTCATCTTTGAGAATCAGTGTGAAAAATTATAACCCCTTTCCTGCTCTTATTTCAAAATTACTGGTCTCCAGTTCCCCGTGTATCCTCCTAAGTGACATAATTTCAGCTCCCACTTAAAACATAACAGCTTTTCCTCCGCATAAACTCTCAGTTGCAGACCTCAGTGTAGGTGCAGTGGCTCAGATAACAAACTCAAACCCAAGGTAGCCTCAAGTGCCAGCCTAATGATGAGGGCCCTGGATATGTTTGTCATTCCCAATCTGCTACTCTTTATTCTAATTGCACATGTAAATCAGCTACCAGTTTTAGGCTAGCAGAGAAGATAGGAAAGTCAGTCGGGAAACCAGATCGCAGGTAAGGAGGAAAGAGAAGGCACCAGTAAGATTGGTAGATTAATCCTTATATCCCATTTATCGCATAGGGAAAAAAAATATTCTAATCTTAAAGCTGGCCAACAAACCACCATCATACTGCAGCACATGTCAGATTCTACTGTTGCTCTTGTATTTTAGAGTTGCTCTTGTACCCCACTTCTGTCCTGTCGTAACCCTCTGGGAGCAGGGGATGGTAAGACCCGCAAAGGGAGCAGCTACTTCTATGATTTCCCATCTGACACGTTTGTGATTTTGGGGAAGGGGCCGACAGCTTGGGGCAACTCTAAGTTTTTCTGACCTAAAAAGGCGGACAGTTGGCTGTGGAGGGACTGAGGATTCGAGCTGTGGATTCTGCACTACATTGTGCCTTCCTCGGCTCTAGCCTAGGAGTTCTTCTTGACTCTGCGTACCTGGGCCCTTCAGAGCCTGAAAGCAAATCTTGCTCCAAAGCTGCCTGATTGCGACTATGCCTATGGTTCAAAGCTGGACAAATACCAAGAATCACCAAAATAGACACATACGTATTTTTAGTGCATTTCTGGACGGCTGCATGGAGGTGTTAATCCCTACGTACAGCCGTTAGCAAAGAATTCATTATTCTGCCCAGTGAGTTATCCTTCTATTAAATGTTAGGAAAAATTAGCCTAATATTTACAGTCAGCTATTTGTTATGTTAAAGAGGTATTTGCCAAATCTTCAGCACCTCCACCACATGCACAAAATCATACTTTAAATGAAATAATTCTGAATTAAACAAGTGTGCTAGTACTACTAGTGGGATTTATAGTAACCAGTAATGGTCTAAGAATGTATTTCACAGATTGCTTCTTTATATTGCAAAATGAATAGAGTTTTATATCTGAAGAAACAAATCTGCACATTAAAAATCAATGTTTCTCATGATACACACTTGGTATTATTTCTGGGAATGCTACAGCTGGCATGCACAGCCTAGTTAAAATATTATAATTTACTTGACTGCATGCATAGTCGATTTGCAGTCAAAACTGCCACTTACTACATGGGAGGAAAAACAATGACTTCCATGCTACTGGAAACATCAAAGGTACTTTTTGCACTACTCCCCCTCAAAGCCTCCTGGGAAAAGCCCTGACTCATAAGCTTTCCACTGGTTACGAGAGTGCTTCTTAGGTTTGAAAAAAAAAAAAAAAAAAAAAATCATATTTTGCTACAGTACCTCCACTGAAAAATCCTCAACAAGCAGAATGGATTGAAAAATTCAAGCATGACTAAAAAGTACATTCCCCACTAGTCAGTGAATTTTGCTCCCTATTTGTCACTGCCACCTTGGAGAGCGGTGAGCATTAATAATGCATGGATGCTAGGAATGTATTAGCAACTAACCTTGCGAAGAAAATCAACTGGGGACCCAGAAGAGCTGTTAAAAAAAAAAAGGGGGGGGGGGGAAGAAACAAAGTCAGAGCTCTCTGGTATCCTCTTATTTATTGAAGAGATTTTGGGAGAAGTGTCAGGGGTGGCGGCAACTATGTATCACTGTAAACTAAGGCTGAAAGTCTTTGGAATGGGGTCGTAATTGAGTTCATTGATCACATTCAGGAGGAGACCCACCCCCACCCATGAAGCTCTCCAGCACCAGCTACTCTCCAGCAGAAGAAATGCCCCAGAGGATAAAGGATATTTATGCAAATTGGTGGTTGGAGCAGAAATGTCTTTATTAAACACATGTTTTTAAGGAAAAGCGTCATTCTGCTATTATTCGTGGTTGCAGCTATTTTGCATATGCTAACTATGATTAAATTTTCTTGGAAATTGGTCAGCGTGCCACATTTGCTGACCAATTTTTTGCTAAGCTAGGGCCAGGGTGGTGGGTGGAAAAAACCTTCACCTTCACCTACTTCTACAACTGAACCGTAATGATCACGGGTTTACTGCTACAGCTATTCAAACATGGTTATTTACGTCTTTTATTTTATAGTGACATGATAACATATGGATTTTATTCTCGTTTTGAAACTCTTCAGTCCTTTCAAATCCAAGTACCCAAAGATATCCAGTACCCAATGAAAATATTCTGCTTCTTAAAATAAAACAGGCTTACTATTACGCTTCTATAGTTTGAAACAATTTGTACACTAAGCTGCTATATCCCGCTGTTAGACTTGGCAGTAATGGTTTCAGTTATATATTTATGTCCTGCCATCTCCTTTTAATATATATTGTTTATATTCCAAGGCCTGTTTTCTGGTATAACAATCATTACAAGTTTTACGTGGAATATAGTCGCTTTTTGTGTTATTAGCCAAAACAAATATTGTGTTTAAATCCACCTTATTGATTCACTTTCTCAGTGAATGTACCCAACTTGTCAACGTAATGGGGAGATAGAGAGGAATATTCATAAGGTCTGCAGAAAAAGGAAAATAACATGGTTTTCCTTTTTCCTTCTGCTGGATATATGGACAAAAAAATTGTCATCTATTTGCCTCATCAGGGAAAAATGCCCCAGAATTATCTGTGCAGAGCCATACTCCTTCTACTGAAATAATCAGGATGACCTGATGCTCCTAGCAAAACTATTTGCTTTGTAACTCATCAGTTATATTTTTAGTTACCCATTGCAGACCTTCATGCAATTAATTCATTAAGCTCATTATGACTTAATGTTGCATCCCAAATTCAAAGTTCTATATATACAATTTAATCTTTGGTCATTTTTTATTAAGATGAGCTTTGAATGAGCTATATCCCCCAACAGAAGGATTGGGCCAACTCCCTAATTAAATGCTGAAGCCTGTGGATAAGCCAGAAACCTTACTGTGACAAAATCCTCCTGCTTTTCACCTGCTTTCCTAATACTTATCAGCTAATTCATGCCATTCTTCTAATCTTTATTTGATGTTGAAGACAAAATAAAGTTAAAAGACACCTGCTGGTAGATAGATTTTCCACTGAACATGCTTATACAGGCCTTTAGGAAAACTAGATTCTGGCATCCTAAGAGGATCACATGATTAAGATCTGAAGATTGAGAAGAGAATTGGTTCAGTACCAGTTTCCCATTCTCATTACAATTGTTCTCCTGAGAAATGAGTAATTTTTCACCATTGTTTTCTTGACATGACAGTCTTTGTTGAATTTTAGTGGGGGTTTTTTTGCCATCTTTCTTTCTTTATCCCTTCTCCTTTTCTTCTTCCTTCTAAACCTCCCTATGTATGCCACAGTTGTTTAATTTTTGTTATGGAAATGATTAAAGTTTTATTTTGTTTTGTTTTGTTTCATTTATCTCCCAAGAGTTTTTTAGGGTGATAGTCACTCTGTAAATGAATGTAAAAATGCTTTTGTCACATTAGCTTGCATGTTAACTGGTAAAATGCTTGTTATTTTACTCTCATGTTACATTCACAACAGGATAACAGTTTTGATCCTGTTATGCAAAAATCTGCATTATAAATTAGAAGGCATATTTCACACTTTTTTATCTTGGGCAGATTCCTAATGTAGTCATTAGGTGTTAGGATGAAAAAATTGAGATAAGTCAACTTCCATTAGCTCAGCTCGCATTAGCTTCAATAGGCACTAGGCTAAGGCAACACATGCCGGTACCTTGCTTATAAGATCTGAATCTTGGTAATGTCTAACCAATCTCAAGAAATTTTGAGCCTGACAAACCCCATGCATAAAACTTGCTAGTCAAGTGCAAAATATCTTGGGCTGAAGGCATTTTTAAAATCCTTTTTTTTTTTTTTTCTTAAGAAAAAAAGTATTTAGCTAAAGAGAGCTATAATTACTAGTTACAGTAGGATACTAGTAGTTTGGTCCTGGAAAATTCAAAAATATCTTTCAACTGCATCCTAATGTTTCTTAGTTCAAAGGCAGTTTTGCAAGAGGTTAACATCTTTTTCTTCTTTCATCTACTTGTACAGTTTCTAAGCAAGCCTGAAATTAGTCAGATAAACTTTTTATGGAATTCCATTTGTATTATTTCTAACAACATTAGCACTGTGAGGCTTCTTTGATTTTGCAGGTTTGGAGACCGTTATTATGAACTGTGCAATGCAATGGTGCTAAGTTCATAAAGCAGTGTCTGCTAAATATGTTTCAGATCACTGTACATTGCACGTGACTTAATTGTGCAACTTCTAAAACATCTCTGAATGAGTGCCACCTTAAGAAGATATCTAATTTGCTTTCAGAATAATATTTTATATCAACATACCCAGTACAATCTGATAGGTTACAACAGCAATCATCAATCAACATGACAAGCTCAAAGGGATGCTCCTATAAGCTAGACGCACAGAGGAATAGAGGTGCCTCAAGTGAGACAACAGCAGGTTTTGGGAGGTGATGTTCAAATTGCTGATCCTCCATGCTCCTTCCTCATTAAACCAGCACCTAACATCCAGGCACTCACAATCTGTACGTGTCAATGTCTTTGACCGGGTTATCCCTTGGAAACCCGCATTTCGGTTTGTGTGCTTGTGGGATCAGACCTCTCTAGCCAGTGGGTCAGTGCTCTCAGGGGTGAGCTGCTCTCCCAGCACTTGCCCCGCGTTCGTGGAGCACAGCTGCAGAGCTCAGCTCGCTCTGCCCCTTGAACATCACAATTCAAGTCCCGTGGGTGAGAAGGCGGGGATCATTTATGCAATGTTTAGGTACGGGAGTGGAGATCTGATTTCCAGCCCATGATGCTGCATCTTGACTCTAGCCCTTACATTATTGTAAAACCCTAGGACTTCTCCCCAAAACATGTTTATTAAAAAAAAAAAATTAAAAAAAATCCAAACCCCAAACCCAAAAAAAAAGAAAGAAAGAAAAAAGAACAATAATTGCACCTCTTGAGCTTAGTCCTATCATAATGGGCAGTATATTCCCATGCTTGATTTCCAACTCTTTACCTCTCTGTTTCTGCCCAGCTTCAGTCCTTTGCCCTATACACAACGTTTTCAGCTCTATATTTGCACGGTGTCTGAAAGAGTCAGGTCCTGCTGTGGGACTCAGGCTTTTAGGCTCTGTGTTGATACATATACATATTAAAAATTGTCTTTTGAATCCTCGTGGTTTAAAGCAACGCAAAAAGAACTCTCCTCCACGTTCGTGAGGATGGCTGTAAGAGTCATTCAGGCTTCAGAAAGGATTTTGTTTAGCAGGGAACTTTCTTCTGGGTTGTAAGGAATCTCTTTGAGAAGACCCTCTGAGAGAATTCCTCTTTCTACAGAGTCCTGATTTTATCTTTTCAGGATAAAGTGAAGGGTGCTTTCACTCCACGGCTTTCTGAGGTACCGGCATCTGAAAGACTCACCATTCCAAGCCTGAGACAAGTCACAGAAGAAGAAAGAACAACTTATAGCTTTGCTTACACAAGTAGGAATGAGACCTTTTTTGCTTTTCTACTATAGAAAAAAAAAATGTGCGTATGTGGGCACGGGTTGGGAAGGATGAGCTCAAGGGAAGAGACGATCTGTAAGACAGGTGGGATAGGTATGTGAAAAAAGGCTTGGTAGCCATTAAAGCAGCTTATACTAATGTACTTGCATGCACATACTAATAGAGACTAAGCCGCTCCTACAGCAACAGCTCAGAAATGCCCTTCAGGCGAGAAGCCCCATCGTCCTGGTTCCTCGTGCTGGAGTGGCCCAGTGGTGAATTGCCCAGGCTCAGCTCCTGAACATGCGTGTGTTCGCATAACAACCAAACCACAAAAAGCCTCCATACAGCTCTTTCCCCTCTCTGATATAAGCCTCCCTACACGAGTCCAGCAAAAAGACTGCAGATTGCTCTGTTGGCATTTAGATCAGGACCTTTATACCCTTACTGCAGTAGCACAGCTACATGCGCACACACATATTTACACATTAAGCAATAAGAAGGAAAAAAAAAAACCCAAAAGTTAAAACGTTTGAGAGTGTAACATGAACCCATTTGCAAATATGCACTGTCTGTCCTGAGACAGAGTCAAAACACATAAAGCTGTCTCTTCGCTTGACCTTGCAAAATCTTGCCATACCCATTACAAACTATAGCCAATTTATTTTTGTAGAAATGGAATTTACAGATTACAAAAATGGTTTGCTCGAGTCATCACCATTCCTTTGAACTCTGAGGCCATTTGAATTTGATCCTGACCAGCCTGACCATAAACCATTCTGTTTGGATAATAGAGGAAATGGAACAGTTTGTCTTGAGTAACCTTATAATAAACTGTAGCTCAGTAGTTATGAATTACAACTAAAATAGCAAAAAACCAAGAAAAAAGTATGTGTATCCGTGTGTGTATACTTTATATATATGTGCATACACTCACATAAATACACACGCAACTACCAGGTGAGTGAAGTAAATGAATAAAAAGCTTTTGTAATGCTAAAATTAATTTTATTTTCAGTTAAAAGTAACAAACTTCATCTAATTGTTCATTATATTTTTATTGTATTAATAAAATATTACTCATCTAGATGAGCATGATAAATAAAAAAACTATAAATTGTCTACTCATATTCACACTATGTTCAAAGCTAGTGGATTAGTCACAACTAATAAAGTTCCAAAATATATTTTATTTGGATTTTAAAGTTTTGCAATGTATTTTTCATAAAATCATTGAAGACTGGAATGCTGTATACTACTTTACTCCAAAGTCTTAGAATTCATCTGAGCAAAATGAAAAAGCTTTTTTTGGTACCATATTCAGCAAAAATAGCAAAAATATGGGAATCTCAAGGAAGCAGGTAAGAAAAAGGTGCATCTGTTGCTGTTACGCAGACTTCCCCGTCGGTACCTCACTTTTTTGAGGTCTGGAGGGTTTCCTAGGCTATGAGAAGAAAGAAGACCATGCAACCATTTCTCCTTGGAAGTCAGCACAGAATAATATAAAAACATTACAACAGTTAAATCCAGCAAGAACAGATTTAATTTATACCTTAATAGAGACTTTCATCCCATACAAGATGCGCAGTGTCAGGTCCATTAAAGTACCCAAAAGTCTGAGTTTGCCAACATGGAATTAGATTCCTAAGCCTAAACTTTCGTCCTCAAATGCTTAGCTGACTTCTCAACCTGGAGCAGCTCTGAGATTGAGTTCGGGCAGGGGTTGCCCCTGCTCCTGGTGCAGTCTGGATGCTGCGCTGCACAGCCCAGAGCTGGCCCAGGCTTGCCAGAGCTGACTCGAGAGCTGGGCAGTGCCCCTTCTCCACCCTGCTTTCACCCCCCCTTCACCTGGAAGTGAAGCCAAGCAGCTTGTCATGGTTTAACCCCAGCCGGCAACTCAGCCCACCCAGCCGCTCGCTCACTCCCCCCCGCTGGGATGGGGGAGAGAATCAGAAGGGTAAAAGTGAGAAAACTCAAGGGTTGAGATAAAGACAGTTTAATAGGGAAAGCAAAAGCCGCGCACAAGCAAAGCAAACAAGGCATTCCTTCCCTGCTTCCCATGGGCAGGCAGGTGCTCAGCCATCTCCAGGAAAGCAGGGCTCCAGCACGCGTAACGGTGACTGGGGAAGACAAATGCCATCACTCCCAACGTCCCCCTTCATTCTTCTTCCCCAGCTTTATATACTGGGCAAGACACCGTATGGTATGGAATAGCCCTTTGGGCAGTGGGGGTCAGCTGTCCTGGCTGTGCCCCCTCCCAGCTTCTTCTGCACCTGGCAGAGCAGGGGAAGCTGAAAAGTCCTTGACCAGTGTAAACACCACTTAGCAACAACCAAAACATCAGTGTGTTATCAATATTATTCTCATACTAAAATCCAAAACACAGCACTATACCAGCCACTGTAAAGAAAATTAACTCTATCCCAGCCGAAACCAGGACACAGCTTCACCTCTGATATGCTCCACAAAGATTAGGTGCCACATAAAATGAGTCAGAGGTATATCCCAAATAATAATCATTCAAATCCTGCAAAACGAATCCAGAGGCTTCTGCCCAGCAGCAGGAACCAGAGTCCCATGCTGCTCTTTCCTAGCATCTGACATCGGCAATGGGTCCTGACCGCTCGCTGCGTAGAGGTGCCTGAATTTCCACAAGAGAGAAGGGAATTGAAGTTGTTTACTGCACAAATGGCTTTCGCTACAGTAAGTTGTAAACTGCTCTTTGAAAAGGCAGAGAGTAGTGGAGGCGTGTTCAGCCTTTGAAAAATTGCGTATGCTCTGGTTTAAGGGTGCAGGGCTGCGTACGCTGAGTGGCTGAAGGATGAGTAGAGGTGGCACAGGACTTCCCCACTCAGTATTTCCCAGCAGTTCTCTGGAGACAGATCCCTTTTCAGCAGACTGATGATTGTAGCCTTCTGGAGACTGTGACTTTTTCTGCGCACTTACTGTACCAGAAGCTCAAATGCTGGGCAGACACCATGGTCCCCTTGGTGGCCATGTCCCTAAATTCAGCGGTGTTTCTGCCAACTGTGGATGAGAGGACACATTTCAACCTGGCTACTGAGTTGCCCCGTGCTGTTTAAGAGGACCTTCTAGGAGAGGAACTAGGAGAGACCTGGTGGAGCCAGGCGAGCAAAGTTAAACCATTCCAATCCTGCAAGACTAACTATGAAAAATTTTGTATGGCGTCATTTTCCAAACATAGATTTTAAGCCTTTCCAGTTCTCCAACTTGCAGCACATCAGAGGAAATTAAAAACAAAGAAAAAACAACCACCTAAACTACAAAGCTTCCATGTGTCACAAAGCAGAGAGCCACGGTCCATCAAAACCAGTCATCTATTAAAGGAGACAACTGTTAACTAAAGACACGGTCAGAGGCTCCCAGGCAGCTCCCGTCCCAGAGCTGTTTCCCAGGTTTACCAGTAACCACAAAGTTCCTGGAACTCGGGTACAGCACACGGAGATATCCAGTGGCTGCGGAACACATTGTAAAACATATTGCTTTAGTCTGTGCTTTTAGGTGATGGTGAGAATAGAAAAACTGAGTCACCAAAGCCTAGCAAGAAGAGCTGGAACAACGAAACAGCTACGTTGGGTTTTTTTTTAATGGAGAAATACGCTGATTTTTCTTCTCTGTCGTTCATTGGCCAGCAGCATTCCAGCCCTGCATACACATGTGACCAAGAGTTTATGAATGAAAATATATGTGATTTTGAAAGATTACACAAAACGAACAGATGATCAATGTCTGAAAATTTGTGCAGGGTGCGCATTATTCATTAATTGCCTTTTCATTTGATTATTCACTAAGCATTATTAATTATTCCCCTCTTTAAAGAAGCTTCAACGATCTAATCAAGAAGAGAGGGGGAAATATCATATGTCTTAGGAGACCAATAGCATACATCAAGAAACAAGCATGAATAGGAAATAGTCAAAATGAAAAATACGTGAACACCTACAGCCAATGTTTGTAAAGTATCTAAAAATAACTAGGTCATTCACAGAAATCAGGACTGGTTCCCAAATATAAAAAGACTTTTACCAGAAAATTGTTCATAATGAGCCATTTAACCAGCTATTCAATAGTGATCCAAGCAATTCTCTGATTCAGAAAATGGCAATTTGAGCAAAGAGATATTTGAAGACTGACAAAGAATATTTTGACAAGGAATATCTGGAAAGAAGCAGTATTTAGCATAAACTTATCTAATTCTAAGAATATTAGAAAGCTCAGCTATCTTGAGTCCTAGGTGTCTGAGAATATGATGAAGGGGGAGAGATCTGTTTCTGATAGAGAGAAAAGGTGGTTTCTGAAGCATCCAGAAGCTGATTCTAATCCCCACTTTAATTAAAGAGGAGCAAGTTCTTCACACTGCATCTGCTAGACTTCCCTGGCACGACCAACTGCTCAGCGCTCCGACTTCCAGCATCGTAAGGATTTTCCCAGTGCCAAGAGGAGACCAAGGGGGAGGGTGGGAGGCAGGGAAGGGATTGTTTTAATTCCAAACTGGAGCTTTTTATAAACTTCAAATATTGTAACTTTTTCTTTACTTCCTCAGAAACGGTTTTATTCCAAGTGTCTGCACATAACCATAATTCATATCATTCTGTAAAACCTCATTTCCAGAACTATAAACAGGCTTGTTGGTTTTTTGGGTTTTTGTTGGGTTTTTTTTTTTTTTAGTTTAACACAAATAAGCCTAACGTGTCTAATGATACGTGATCTAATGAAAAACAATATTGTTGCAACACAGCATTTGCATTTTCATGCAGGCAATACTTATCAGGTAGATAATAACATTTTATGTTAGGAAATAACAACGAGACTTTCCTGAAGTTAAAAAAGCCTATAATCTTCTATAATTCGGTACAGAAGAAAAGACATTATACCAGGGAAATTCTTCTTGGCAAACTAGGCTATGATTAAAGGTAGTCACTGGTACTTGTGATCATTTCCTAACCTTAAGCTTTAACTCTCCTCCAAGTTTAGTTTGCTGGTAACCTAGTAGTTTATGGTTAGAACATATCTTGATAGCAATCCAAAGTCTTCCTGAAACACACAAGTGGCTTGCGTTCTCTAGGAGATAATTGAATTCCGATACTAGTTTTTCTGTCAAATCTTTACAAAAATAAAATACATCTTGAAAATCTAGAGACAGGACTAAGATGACCAGCATGCATACACAAAATTAATAACATAGAGGTTGCATTATATAAAATCATATCTCCCCAAATAGTAGTCTATTTAATATTAAAAGATTAGCAAAGGACTCATAATATTCTATATACTTTGCTAACATTTACGATTTCTTCCTAACTGGCCAGAAATGCATTTCCTTTCTTTGACACACACTGTAACTCTTCCCTGCAAAATTATCATGACAATATACCAGCACAGGCACAGAAATCCTTCCTGTTCATGACCACAATGATAATGTTTCATGAAAGAATGAAACTATTTTACTTGCCTGTCCTTCCCCCTGCACAAAAAAAGCCCAAAACAGCCTTGCTCACAGCATCTAGATCAATAGGATTTTGTACTGCTGATAAAATCATCTTTCTACAGGACGTCGCTGATATTAAGACATTAGAGTTCCCCGACAGATTTCACATTGAATTCTGATACCTCCTTAGTTAACAAACAGCTATTGCATATGTTCAGCGTGTCTCTTTGTGCCAGGGAGATAGTGTGTTATAGAAGCCGTGTTTCTGTTCAGTTTTGCTGTCAGATGGATTACTACAGGACAAACGACTGTAACTGAGAAAAATCTCCTGTCCAAAGCACTGAGAAGTTTGTGGAAGACCTAGAGCAGCCAAGCTATCCTGAGCCATTCAAAGACAAGGTAAAAAACCCGTCGCAATACTTGCAATACAAAAGAATAAGTGCACCTATTTAGGATTGCTTTATAACCAATTAATCTAATCAGATTTTGTCATTATTTTCTATTTGTATACAAATTCCTTTTTTTTTTTTTTTTTCCCCTTTTTTTCTTTTTATCAGTCATGTCTCCCAGCTAGGGGTAATAGCGTGGCATTGAGCTGCAAAACGTCAGGCCAGGTGAAATGGAGAGCCAGACCGTGCATTGCATCTAACTAATTCATATTCAATTTCCCAGAGCACATTAAAGAAGAGCAGAGTCAGAACAGGCTCTGGGTACCTCCCAGCAGAGGTTCTTCCCCGCAGAGGGGTAATTGGCGTCATTCTCTCTCTGGTTACTCTCATATTAAAAGAACTAGATGTGTCAGAGCTGCTTCACTCACTGTGCCAAGGACAAGAGAAAAATCCAAGAAGTTATAAAGGTCTTATTTAATATCATGGACATCTTTGTGTTTTCCCGCCCAGATGATGGAGGGAAACACCTTTTTTCTGGAGGGTAGGAGATGTGGGTTTTTTGAGGGAGTGAATTGAGCTGGAGTTCACAGAAGTAGCCTATAAGCTAAAAAGGAGCATCATCGTGTTCAAGGGAAAAACAAAACAAAATAAAACAAACACCCACCCACCCCCCCAAAAAAAAACCCCTAAAACCAAAAACCAACCAGAAAAAAATCACACGGAAAGAAACATTTTCTTTAAAAGAAGCTTTGCTGAGGAAAGATGTCCAGCTTTAGTGGAAGGAGTTACTTTTGGAAAGTGTCTGGGCCGGTGGGAAGTGGACGCTTTCCAGACGCCCAGCCTGCACCCCGTGGCTCGGGGAGGTGAGGCTGGCGACTCAATCTTTGTGTGGTTCAAGATCTCAATCAGGGGCACCAGAAGAGATGCTGATCTTGCACCTCGCTTGGAGGTCCGTACGCTCCACCAGTATGGACTGTCCCTGGGACGGTAGGCATCAGTGTTGCCATTGCCAAAGTAACGGGGTCCCAAAAGACCCCTCTCCTCCGTGGTCCCTATAGGAAGCTATAATGGACAGCTTAAACATTATACAGCTACAAAAATAACTGTGCTCATACCATTGCGTGTTATATGCTGATACCACCACGACTCGTGTTGTAACTAATTTAACTGACTTACAACTAGTTTAACTATAGTGGGGGATAAGGCATCTTCCCTCCCTGCACCAGATCTCCATCTCTCCGCAAAGGCTGACTTGATGAGACACTGAAACGTTCTTCCTTTTCCATTTGCAAAACAACTAGCATAGTACAGATATGAGTGGAAATAAACACATACAGGAAGGCACACTTTCGGTACACTTCATCTGCTGTTATAAAATATCACTCTAACGCAGCTGAGTAACTTGTGTTTCACTTGCTTGATGATCTGTACAACGGAGTACAACATGCTTTGTGCCAGTGAAGGAATATGAGATGCAAATGTATGTTTGAGAAACACTTGCTTGACCATCGCTTGGTGCACTCTTTTCATTCCAGTCTCCCAGGAGCTGAGCTCCTAAAAACACGTTACATTTCGTGCTAAGCTGTAAAATCCATCTGCAGCTACAGCAGTGGCATATACTGAAAACGAAGGGCAACCTAAGTAAGCATGACAGGGCAAGCCAGAAGCAGCTGATGGGTCTGAGGTACTACCTACGGCCGCGGGATGGGACACGCTGGCAGCAGGGTGCCGATGCTGGCAGGCAGGCTGCAGTTAAATCTCCCAGTTTTGTTTTGCTCGCTCTGAATCCTGACCTCTGGGGTACTGCAATTTTGCCTTTGCCAGTTGAGGAGCACATCAGCCTTCGATGCATCACGGCTTTTGACTCATCCCCAGCTGGTGGCTGCTGTAATTGTTCAACACTCTACGACTGGCAAATGTAAACTGTTTTGCATCCGCTCTGCTTCCGCTGCATCGCATTAAATGCAATTGCTGCTCCCCAAGGAAGCAACAGCGACCATCTAAACCGTGTCTGCATCTGAACACTTTGCTACGAATCAAGACGTTTCCAGCACCGGGTAACAAAAAAGCTCTTACTTCTCTTGGAGCCCTTTTAGACCAGATATAAGGTACCAATATAAAGCATCAATACAAAATATCTCTACAACAAAAGAAACTTCCCACACGGCACCCCTTTTCGTGGGCAAAACTTCCCATCGACTTCCTTGCCCTAGAGAGGACTGTATTGTAGGCACCAGCCCCTAATTTCTTGCTGCATGTAATTGCTTCTCAGATGTCCATATCAAACCTCTCCAGAACACAGCCTTTGTCACTGTATGGCTCTGCATCTAATGCATCTCCAACTCTTTCATTTCTGTAGAATAATGAATCTACAGTAGATGCTGAATTTTCCCTTTAGTTTAAAATCCTACCCCTGCCTGTTGCTGCCGTGCTGTAAGAGATAATGTGCTCCATGCCTACAGTATGGTACTGTTAGCCGTATAAATAATAATAATTTACACCCAACTCACACACTTTTTCGGTATTTCTGCAAGCAATCCAGAGGCGACAGGAACAAATTGATGGAGAGAGAAATGGGAGAATCCCACCCTGTCAGAAGATGAATGAGCTGAGCTTGCATGATGTGAACCATGGCTGACAGAAGCGAGGGGGAATCAAAGAGTGAGCAACTTTTGACAACACACGCTTCACAGCTCTGACCACTGAGGATCTACATGATTATCTCCAGACAAAATAACTGTGAGTAAAAGGCTTACATACACTTAAATTAAACACAGCAGGGTTTTAGTAATCTCTGTTTGCATTTTACTTTCTGTTAAGAAGGAAATTGCTTGGACTTGGAACATTTCATTTAATGGCATTTTTAGTTACCTTTTGTACTTCTAATGCCATAGTCTAAATTCAGGCCAAATTGCCCAGGAAGGCAAAAGAAACTTTTGTCCTTTATTTTTAATTGCTGTAGCTTCCTTACCAATTTTACTAAATTAAATGTGTTTTAAAACATCACCGTTTTCGAAACCTAATTATGCCAATCTCTGGATGAAGAATAGCTAACAATACAAACCCCATTTATGTAATTTATTTTGCAAAGGAAAATAAATGGAATGTAGTTGCAGTAATGATATACATGTTTGCAATTCCACCCTGTTTTTTCTCTTCCCCACAACAACTTAGGGAAGCTGCATCTTTTTTAAACAAATGCCTTAAAAGCATCTCTGCTGTGGCATTTGTTGTATGTCCGTACTGTGCTTAGAATGAGGGGAAACTCTGCATAATGTCATGTTCTCTCTAAGTAGCATGAAGAGGGGTTTTTTTGTGTGGTGGGTTGGGGTGGGTTTTTTTTTTTTTTTGTTATGGCTGGTCATGAATGAGGATTACGGCCTGTCGCCCACAATAAGTCATGAATGAAGATCATGGCTGGTAATTGTAATGTGTAAAATAAAAAGAGTGGGAGATGCAGGGCTGAGATGCACTGGTTGTTGAATTGTTATTCAGCATACCCCAGCAGAGCGGAGTTTAATCTTTTTAGACCACCTAGTCCTGAGAACTTAAATTTCGTTTTTGTTGGATAAGCTACCATTTACTCACTGCATTTATCAATTACTTGCTGACTACCTGGTACTTCTACCTACATTAAATTCTATCCCAGGAAAGAAAATTGTTCCCAACTGATGATCCCACCGGTTAAAAGCAAGAAAACAAGCAATCCTCCCCCAAACAAACAAATAAAACATGGAGCAAAAAGTTATTAGAAGAGTGCACTAGAGCAAGTAAAGAAAATTACTGGTATTTTCCATAGCACAGTTTTTCATCTGTCAACAGAATTTTGCTGAAATCTTCTATTAGGCTTACAAAAAACTTCTCAGAAATTAACTTGCAAAACCAAAGGCTGTTTAAAAAATAATAAAAAAAGAGATTTATATAAAAAACCTATATAACATCGATACCATTAATTTAGTTCATATTGAAACTCATTGGCTAGGAAGGTTCCCTCAAGCTCGGTAGCCTGTTCACTGTGAGTAAACACCGGCACATATGGGATTAAACAATCCAAAATACTTGTTGAAGATTACTTCTACAAATATGTCTTGGAAATTTGCTTTGCTGTGTTCTATGGGGTCATGTTATTTGCTCTCTGCAAGTGTTCAGATGAGCCCTGACTGGTTTATTCATACAAATATTTGCAAGACCTTTTAAGTTTGGCCCAAATGTTTATTTGTTCAAAAATTCATATGAGGAAGGACTTTATTTGTTATTCTTCATTCACTTTCCATCCTTGTTATTCCCATTTTAAAAACAGTCAAATATCCACTAAGGGAATGGATACAATACCCATGTGATTTTGATGACAAATTGTGTATTATAAACAGTGACTGGTAGAAATGATCAGTGCATGAATAAGTCCAACACTTGTTTGCATAAACTATCCAGTAAATATTTAAAAATAACAAATACATCCCTAGAAATCAGAATAGTTGTATGGGCAAATCATAAGCAAGAAAGAACACAAAATTTGTGGAATATTTTATTTGTCATAATTAATTTAACCACCTGTGTCTTAAAACTTCAAATACAGAAATTAATTAAACTCAATCATTTCTTTATATCCCTTCTAACACAACTGACTATAAGCCACTCTTCTAGCTCAGGATACTTCTATGGAATTCTGTAAAAGATTATTAGATATTAGATTAATATATTTCTGAAATTAGGTATTTCACACATCTATCTATATTTGCTCTTGGGAAGCCCGAAACTCAATTTTTGTTGTGTTTTTTTTTTCTCTTTTCTTTTCCAAATGTGTTTCCTTCCTTGTGCACACATGCTACTTTGTTAATCTCGGTTCTTCCTACTTGCTTGGATTCCTGCATTGATTTTATCCTAGAAGATCATGAAAGTGCAATTCTTTTTTTTTTTTTTTTTTTTTTTCAGAGGAAAGAAATAGCATTAAAATATTTAACACATATGGCCAGTGGATAGAAGGAAAATAAACACTTCAGTTGTGAGGTCTTCCAGCTTTCTTGGTGTCCCTTTATAGTCTTAAAAAGAGCAGAAATATCAACATCTACTTTATATGACATAAGTAATAATGGTTACCAAAGTGTGACTTTAAAAATAGTTTGCCTATTAGCTAGCAAGCATTTATTTATGCAGTGCTGAGAAGAGCTGAAGCTGAAAATATCCTTTCAGGTTTGCAGACGTTTAAGCACATTAGAAGCTGTGGCACACCAACACGCAGGTATCACCCAATTTCATTACTACCTGATTAATTAACCTGTTTAAAGTGTGAAAGTTGGCGCCTTGTCATTAGAATCCATGGGAATAACTAATGAGAAACTATGAAATAATTTGTTCCTCAATTAAAAAACCTGAAAGAAGAGGTTTTATCTCATTATTCTTCTTTCCTGTTATCACCTATGCAAAGCCAAGAAGATTTTGTAAAATTTACTGTCTAAAAAAAAATACGCTGTGTAACATCTTAGGAAACACTTCACAGATCTTTAATAAAATGTGGTGTTATCCAACACCAACAGGCAAGCCAAGAAGTTTTCAGGGAAAACGTACTCAGCAGACAGCAGGAACGTGAATACGAATCCTTTCATTTAATAGGATTTATTTGTTATGCTTTTTTAGCATATCTAGAGGTCAAAGAAACAAAAAGACTCGCTTGAGTTATTAATTGAGAATAAATTACGTACAAATATGGACCTTGTTTTCTATTAGCAAGTTACCTGCAAATAGGTAATATCTTTTATAAATGTGCTCATTTAGGATTAACAGTTTATGGAAAAAAGAACCTCGGCTTTAGAAAATGGTTGTTATGAGCATAGGTTATTCGTTTTCATTAGTTTTGCTGTATTTGTCACTATGGTGAATATTCATGTTAATTTACAGATAAAGGAACAGGTTCAGGAAGATGTTCAGGGAAGCTTTAAACACCCAGGTGTCACTTGAGGTGTATAAGCCTGAAGTTTAGGTTCTCAAAATGACTTCTCAAAAAACCAAGTATTAAACAGCGCAATAGTCACTGGGCTACTCCGCATCCAGGGTGGCTTAGCTGAAAATACATATGGAAAACGAGAGGTTTAGTCCTGTGAATTACGGATTCTAAGCAGCAAGTCAGACACTCGGGGGATCTGGAGTATCTATAGATATCCAAGACACCGATAGCAGGATGGGCGAGGGTGTTGCCCTGAAAACCAGATGGGAATTAGTTGAGATGAATTGAGAGAACAGTTCTGAAGATTAAACTTGTTGCATTAGGAGGTAATGGGAGAAAAAGTAGGAAATCTCAGGTGGCTTTCTTTTTTTCCTAAAGGGAGATGTGGAAGGAATGAGTATCCCAAAGAAGAGGGGAAAGTGGTGGTTATGGTTATCAAAGGGGAAAATTTAAAGATGTAATTGAAAGCATTAGCTGTAGGTTTAGGAAAAGACCCAACCCTAGATTCATTGAGAAACAACAGAAAATGGTCTTGGACATTGCCTGGGTTTGTGGGAAAGAAAAAAAGAGGAATAAAAGATAATCCTCCTATTATGGGTTTTGCATGTCTTGTGGGTATCGGTAGGCACCATTCTTGAGAAGAAACTCAGGAACGGACTCGGTGTGGTGCAGCCCTAAGTTCACTTCTTGCTCGCTCTGCTCCCTCCATTCCTGGAGACTCGGACACTGTCCTGTTGAGAGCTTCAGTCTGGCAGGAGGACAAAGCTGTGGGCTACCCTACAATCCCTAGCACCCGACTGGAAAGACCCCTGCCTGGCTCCAGTCATGCTAGTTCATTGTAGCCTCAGAGTAGAAACTGAAAGCCAAGAGAAGAGGCAAAGCCGTTTCCTGATATTTGGTCCAAAAATAAGTAGATGCTCTCCTGTGATTGGAAACTAAAAAGGAGAAGAGGAAATGAGGTAACTGAAAATTTGCCGACATCTTCAGATTTCTGTTACTGCTTTGGTGGTAGCCAGTGGTGACAGGTGACACATGACTTCCCTCCAAAAAAAGAATCCTTATTTGTGTTCATTTCAATTGCTGGCATGACTTATGGCAGGGGTACCGCAAAGCCCTTCTGCCCCATAAACTTTTAGTCAGAATTTAAAGTCCAGTTTGACATTAGGCTGCTTAAACACCTTCATATAGTCTGCATTTAGACCGGAAATAAAGGAGATGTAGCCTTAAAAACTTATGCTAGAACTAGTTAAAAATGCCCTTTCCCAATAGCTTTTTTTTGTTAATATACATAACGGGCCTTCGCTATGGCAATAGGCTTGTTTTTCCTTAAGAGTCTCTTATTTCATTGAAAAGCTGGATATTTGAAAAATAAAATATTTCCCCTTTTCTGGTCTTCCCTGATGGGGAGAAAACTTCCCCAAAGCAGAGAGAGACGTTCCCAGCCGGGGAGCAGAGGCGCCTGGGCGGCGATGCTCCGGGCAGCCACCCGCCACCCTGTGATCTCTCTTCCTTCACCCACGTGCAGACATAGGGGCCGGAGCCTCAGCAACCTTAAATGAAATAGTTTAATTGGTTTTATATCAACGTAAAGAGGATCTGGTTTGTTTCGGGAAAGGAGAAACTGAGTGCAAGGTTTTGGCTTTGCAAGGCAAGCGAAGAAAGGTTTCTTACTCGTTCTTTCTGTATTAAGAGCACCTGCTGCTACTGAAAGGAATAGCTTCCCACCTTCCTCACATAATAGATAGTAGAGACCTACTCCTAATTAAAAAAAAAAAAAAACAAAAAACACCACAACAAAAAAAAACAAAAAAAAAAACCCAAAACAAAACACAAAACACCCAAGCTTGTTCCATCTGCAGCAAGATATCAGGAAAGAAAGAAAAAATACAGCCAAAGGTTCTTCTTTCCCCAGTATAACTCTCAACAATCCAAAAAGAAAGTGACACAAAAAAGGTAAAGGAAAAATCATATATTGCCACCATTTCACCTCTCCCTTTACACACACGAATGCACACGCATGCACATGCTCATACATGCACACACACGTACATACATAACTGATGAAGGCAGAAATTTTTGTTTCTGAAAACCGGCTTTAGATGATCTTATTTATTTATTAGTACTACTGTTCAATTTATATTTTGGCTTGCTATTTATTATGCAAAATAACATGCTCATATCTTATTCAGCAGAGCATTTGATTAGTGTAAAGCTTTATTTGCTGGCCTGCATAACAGCATTTTGTCTAGTCTGCAGGCAATATAAGATATTCCAGATCGTTCATAATTTTGACTGACTCCAAAAAAGAAAACTGTTAAAAGGCTGAAACTCTTTCTCAGCATGTAGTTGGCAGCAAGGCCTTCGGTGATACCAAGTTACAAGTTAATTTGGTCTTTGATGGAATGACTTGCTACTTTTAACAGTAAATAAACTTTTTTTTTTTTTTTAACAATACATTCTGAATTGCTGCAGGTATTACAGGATCCTGTGAAAAAAAGTCTTCTCTTTAGCGTCCAGTCTCTGAGGTCTCCTGGCCAGCAGTTCCGTATTCAGAGTCTGTTTCTATTTTTAAGAGTGATCTGCAGTCTTTTTATAAGATCTTTTTAATCTAAATCTACTGCATTTTATTAGTTTTCAGGTATTTGATATATGTTCTTTTTTATTAAGATTAATATAAAGTACTTTAGGAGTTGTCTACATGAAAGGTGCTACATAAAATAAATGTTTCTGGTGTGCTCCAACAACCTAAGTCACCAAGCAAGACCAGATGACTTCAAAAGATGCCTTTAGCTATCTGTTTAAGAATACTTTAAAACATTTTCATTTCAAATGCATTTAAAAAAAAAAAAAGTAAACTACCAAGTATAGAATAGATTATAAACATTGAAGGGGGGAAAACAGTCCAGGAAGGCGAGTCCAGGAAGCCATAAATGTATAAACTCCATGCATTTACTTTAAATAAATTATGCGCCAGATTCACAAGGAAATTATTGGCTCCAGTGCATGTATGGAGGAAAGATAGTTTGAATAGTTTAAGGGGAAAGGTCCAGGCTAATCTTCCCTGACAAAAGTCCCTGAATGAGAAAATCTCAGTTCTTGTCTTCCGCCCTGGCGCAGCCAAGCTCCTCTTTAGGGCAATACCGCGTGTGGCCCCCGGCGCGGTGAGGGGAGCCGCGCTCCCGCACAGAGGGGAAATTTGCTGGTTTCCCCCAAATGCTTTGGCTGGGAACAAACACAGAGTAAAGGGACCCCATAGACGACCCGAGAGAAATACACATCTCCGTAAAGATACTTTTTAAAGAAAAAAAAAAAAAAAGGAAAAAGAAAAAAACCCCAACAACCAACCACCAAATATGAATAAAAAAATCTTCTTCTCAGGGCAAAGGAAAGCTGTCTCAGCAGCATCACTTTTAAAATGGATAAAAGCCCTTCTCAGAGCTGAAGACAAATCAGTGGCACCAGCTTTAACAAAGAGAGAAACCTTACTTAGGGCTAAAAGACAGCAGGAGTGGTAGGAGTACCAGCTGGAACAGAGATGCACATCAAAGAAATTAAAGCCCTATGGCTGAAGAAATTACATGGATACTATAAACTAATAATTTTAAATATTAAAAAACCCTTTTCAGGCTAAAGAAAAGATACACGTTGTAAGCAGCCAGCCCAAGGTTAGCAAGCACTGAGTGAGCACAGCCCCTCAGAACCGGAGACCTTTACCTTGATGCCTCCTAGGTAACAAAGTGAATTGTTTAATCCCTACTGGTTAAAGACACAGCTTGCTACTTTTTTTTTTTTTTTCCCCCTCCCCATGCTTTTTAGTTTCTGTTAAAATACATCTGTTAATCATACAGCAAAGTTGCACAAAATGTTCTGTTTCAGAACAAGGAGTTATACACAGCCTGTGTTTCACTCTACACTGATGCAACAGCTTGCTTTTCAGCATGACTCTGGCTTTTCCCTTGCCCTAGACATTAGGCTTTATAGAGTTAAATTTAAGGTCTAATTTTCTTTACTGGCAGAATGTATCTCATTTGCTATCAGTGCATGCAGTATACTTTTTGTCAACATGGTAATTCAAGGAGAAAGTCAGGCTCTCTTTGTTATCAGATTTACAATGGTTTCTTAAAAAGACAGCTTGTGTATACCTCCTGCCTCACTAGAATACTTGCTTGCTTGGTTCCTAACAATGGCTCATTAAATTCAGTCAAACTAGTATGAAACTTACCTTCAAACAGTTTCACTTGCTGAACCCCATTCTCAAAGGATTTTCTAATCTGCAATTTCTATTTTAGACTTTGAGCAGGAAATTGGAGAGAAAAGAGCACATAGCACTTTCTGCAAAAACACCAAAACCAAACAAAACTTGATGATACCATTTCAGAAGCAGAATAGATTTGTGTCGCTCCTGTTTTGAAGGCAATCGTGCTCACAACATTTATTCTTAAAGCAGGAGCGTTCACCGATGGTTTGGGCTGTAATTAATCTCATCTTGGAAGAGAAACGTGGAGATTCCTGCAAGCTTACTTTCACACACACACACACCAAAGTCTGCTACTTTGCCAAGCTGCCCAAGAAGGTTCAAACCGTACACAGCTCATTACTGGCCGCTATAAAGTTAAACTGTTCGCGCACGTTTCCCACCTCACCCCCCAAAAAGCTGAGATTTAGCTGGACAAACAGAGCACAAGGACAGAATTTTCCCCTTTCTTGCACAAGTGAGAATCATTCAGACTTGTAAACCTTTATAGGAATCGCTCAATATACCTTTTTCTCCCTCCCTTTGTTATATAGTATATTCCTCAACATTGAAGTGGTGGCCAGAACACAGATATATATTTTGTATGGGCAGCTAAAGAAAGAAAACGTCACAAATAAAACCCCCAAAGAAGATGTTAGGGCTATGTGTCTTAAATTGTTAGACATGGGAAATTATGTCACTGTGAATTTTTTTTTTTTTTGAGAGGACGTGCATGTTTCAATAACCTTTTATGTCTGACACAGTATATGATTAAGAATCTGTAGATGATCAGATAGTCCAACTAAGGCGTCTTAATTAAACCACAACCCTATGGTTGCATATAGGACATTGTCTTTTGCATTAACTTTTGTTTACGTCTGCCCCTGGACTCCGCGTGCAAAGCTGAGCATGTAAATGTCACTGCACCGCTAAATATTTCCAAATAACCCTATTGCCTGTCCTTGTCCTGCCACTAGGAAGGGTTCGCCACCGCTTTCCAGATAGCAGTCATGTGAGCAGCACATCGCCGCGCTAATACAGGGTTTATATCCCACGGGTAGCTCAGACCACACGTGTAGTATAGCAAAAGTGCCATCTGGAAGTAATTCCCCGTTATTACTTCTTATCAGGACTGCTGAGGGTTTTTTATTTATCAAGTATAAATGAATCATAGGGCAAACTGATGTATGCTCATTAAACTATGAAAACTTATTAGGCTATCCTTTTACTGCTCAAAATAGAAGTCTAATAGAGGTAGGCTAGATCATGCTAACCTGCAGCATGAATGTGACATGCAAAAGAAGGAAGAGACTGAAATCTGTCTGAGTTATGCCAGGAAATTACATATTCTTCTTAAAGTAAAATAAACACTTGACAAATCTGTTAATCATCCCTAGTGGAAAGGATTTACAGATTCAATATTAAGATGATGAGCTTCCCACTGGTCTTAGGAGCACTATAGTCAAATGAATCAATTTTCCTCTGAAATCATTTAGATAAAAATTACATTCACATTGAAGAATATGAATGGTTTGAATGCTAAAATGTCACTTTAAAAATGTGTCGTCCCTCCAGTGAGCTCCTATTAGTTCTCAGTTAATATTTAGTATATTTTGAATGAAAAATTCAAAGTCAGTATCTTATATGTAAATATGTATATCTGTAATGTACCATATAGGCTTATGTACTTTTTCCTATACAGAAACAGTGTTGCATAAACATACATAATCTGCAGAGCCTGAATTAAAAAAATATACATTTAAGGTTGATTTTTAAATATCAGTCGTACCCAGACATTTCACATCAAACCACACGAAAGATCTGCTTCAGAAAAATAAATTTGCACATTAAATAGTAGAAGAATAAAGAATACATATTTATCTTGATTAAGATGATTTCATAAAAGCTCTTGACAATTAGGGTTTTTTTTTTTCAGTAATTTGAAACAATCCTTTGTTGAGAACATATTTGAAAATTTACCTGCAGTTAAATTGTATCTGGGGACTCCAGTAAAAAAAAACAAACAATTTTTAGAAGTTACCCATTCAAAGAGAGAGGGGGAGAGAGAGAGAGAAAGAAAGAAAGAGCGAGCCAGGGAGATTATAGAATTTAATGACTAAGAATATGTGCAGTGCAGTATAAGTACATTTGTTTCCTTGGAAACAAACTAGTACTGTTGCACTGAAGAAATTTGTAAGCATTAAAAAATTCTGTAATCAGGCCCCAGGAGAACATATTAAATTTTTTAAAAGGGATAAATATTTGACATTCCTGGCCATTTTCTGACTGTACTTGTTGATGAGGCCTGCTGTCAATGGGTGGTGTTCCTAACGTTAGAGAAATGGATACGATACGTGAACCTGCACAGCCAAGAACACACTTTTAAACAGCTAATCCCTGCAGCAGGATCAACAACTCTGGCATCACACAGGAAGATTTAGATCTTTTAAGTAGCAAGTAGATGGCAAATGCAGCTAAATGCAAATAAAGGTAGACTACCAAGCCTGCAATAAAGACTCAAAAGGGGAATTATTAAGAAAAGGGTCTAAAGCCTCTGCCTAAGTCGTCCTTGCTTGCAGAAAACAGCGGGCTGGCTCTCAGGGAGAAGACAGGGTAATAATGCCCCTGTTTATGCCAGGTACAAATTATAGCCTATTGGAGTTCCTGAGCTCAATTAATTCAAATAAAACAACATGCTCTAATCTCCTGACCCTTCCCCTGTTTCATAACCAAACTCAACACAGTTCTTTCCAACTGCCCAGGGACATCTAGGTGCTTTTTTACCCCAGCTTTGCCAGCAAGAAACAGAACCCAAAGTGCAGAGAAATAAAAAAATATCAGAGGCTCCCATTGACAAGCTGGAGCAAAAATATCCGGAACCTCAGAAGAAATGTTGCTTTGGTGAGCTGTTCATTGGGAAGAGTAAGTGATAGCAGTAAGTTAGAAGAACATGTCCATGCTGGTTGGGTGGCTATAAGCAAAATCTTTTTCTCTCCTCGCTCACTATATTATAACCTTAAGCCAGGTGTAGAGCTATAGCAGTAATGTCATTTGTCTTGGAAATCCATGCAGATTTTTTTGTGACGTGTTTCAAAACAAATATCCTATCTCGTAATAAAGGTACACAGGGAAAGGTGAAACTGTTTGATCATTATAAAGTAAATTTGCTTCATATCACCAAAGAAACAGGGCAAAATATGCAGATCAGGTCTAAAAATATTAATGCAGTGAGCTCATTTGAGCTTATCCCCGTTACACGTGAGACTGTAAGATGTGGTGGATGAGGCTTTATAGTTATGAGGAAATAATAATTAATTGCCAAAATGATCCCTCGGTTTCTCCCGAATGGAAAAACTCAAGACATGGGAAGTTACACGGAACAACAACATGGTAAAAAGGATTCTAGGTACAGGTTTTTCAGGCAAGTGGAAACCTTGAAATTAGTTTCCAGGAGCAATCTTGAATTTGTAAGGGGAAACTCATGCTTTCAGAGAGAATTAGAGGAATATAAAAAGAAAGGTCCCGTTATCCTTCTCTCCATCAAAAAAACCTGAGCTCTTTCTTTAGCCTCATCACTTAAAGTCAGTGCATTAAGCCTCCACCTTTTACAAAATTAGAAAAGAGATTCTTTTTCCCTGCTTGGATACCGAACCCATGGCAGCAAATTTGGTGGAGTTTCAAACCAGTTTGAAGAACAACAGAGCAGAGCTCTGAAAGCCGGAGGGTTCGATGCTGCGGGGAGGCATTGCTGACTCTGGAGAGGTGAGGGCTACCTTCGCAGCTGAGCACTATTTAGCAGGATTGCTTCACAGCCAACCTGCTCAGTGGCATTTGCAAACTTCCAGACTGCAGGGTTTGGGAGATACCGGGATCCTCTTTGAATCCAGTGATATTTTCATTATTTCAACATATTGCATTAATTTCTTTCGACTCAGTGGTTCTCTGCTGCACTTCAATATTTTATAGTGTTCATAAAGAGCCAGAGCAGAAAGCAAAGTGCTTTAATACAAAGTGCTTCTGTCAGGTTAACTTAAAATTGTTAAACATGCCCCCTATTGTCACATATCTAAAAGGGAAGATATGAGGAATATTTGTATCTAATAGATAGAAAATACCTAGTTTCACTTTCCTTCCCAAACACATGCTTGAAGTCAGTAAATGTTATGGTAGACCAACACAAACTTCAGCTACATATCTCTGGGTTTGGCATGGCGCATTTTGTCATGGAATCACAAAATAATTAAGCTTGGGAGGTACATCTAGAGCCATCTGGTCCAACCCCTGCTCAAACAAGGGCCAGCCTCAGAGTTAGACAGGGTTTGGGCCTTCTGCAACTGGGTTTGGAACATCTCCAAGAATAACCCCTCCTAACATCCCCACCAGGCCCCTCTTCCAGTACTTGATCAGCCTCAAAGAGAGGAATTTCAAGCTTGATAAAAAATAATGGCCTTTTTTTTTTTTTTTTTAATTGTTTGCTTTCAGATCCTCAGGCTGATAGTTTGATTGGATAAAAAAGAAAGTTAAGTTCACATGGACGCACTAGCCTTTCCTGTAGCTAATAACAGACAACATAGCCCTTATCACAGCTATCAGTTCTTAACCCTGCTCTCAGCGTAGCTACAAATCAGCTCCGAGAATCACCATTCTGTTGCTTACAGGGACTTTGAGAAGAAAAAACTCCATCCAAAAGCAAATTGTGTTTTCCAGATTACACACCTGGCCATCAGATTTGGCTGAGGACTAACTCGTCCCCTCTTGGAGAATCTTAATCAGCCTTTCCTCTATTTCTGTCTGCTTAAACAAGAGTTATAGGAAAGGCAAATTCCCATTCCTCTTGACAAGGGAGATAATAAACCCCTGTCTTCTTCTCAAGGACAGGTTCATAACTTCCCTTCAGGTAATAAAAAAAAATCCCACAAAACACAGGAGACCCTAAATGCAGCTTCTACGGTGTGTGTTTTCATGCAACAAATTAGGAACTTGCATAGCTTTTCCATATACGAAACTCCCCCTTTGATATCAATACGTGTTGCTTTTAGAGAAAGTCACATTGACAGTTTTGAGCTTTTAATGATATTTTTGTTTTACCGCTTTTATGCAGATCGGCACTTCTTCCTTTAAATCTTTCTCTCTCTGACTACCCATCCTGTATGTTGCTTTTCCCAAAATTCCTCATTCTTCAGGGTAAATTTGAGACTGGAACATCTGACTCCTGTGTACTGTGATTATCTATGGGAAAAGTAAAACTGAGCCAGCTCTAGGGAGAGCTTTTCCTTTGGATCTCTGCAGGGACCCAAGGGTATTGCTCCTTTGATACTATTTTTTTAAGAATCTTCAAGTCTGTATGTGTGCGGTGGAAAGTTTATTGTGATATGACCATGTGGTAATAATATATCAAAGTCCAGCATTAAAATATTTCTAAAAACATGAAAAATGGGCTGTTCATAATGCTAAAGAAGGACAGGCAAATTTGCTGACAATGTGGGTAATTTCCTGAAATCAGAGTTCATCTTGTAGCGAACCTGTGTTCGGTAGACAACAGAAACAAGCAAAGCATAAATCACTCACTCACATACACTATCTCCTCTGTCCTGATAATCGCGTGTTTTTTGGATCAACAAAGGAGACTATGCCTTAGAAGAATAATAAGGGCCTGCTCCAATATCCATTGAAAACAATGGAAAAGCTCCCATTGACATGAACTTCAAGGGATGAATATTGCATCTGGCTGTAACACCACAAAGGTCTTAAAACAAGACCTGCCGCGAGCTTTTTACCAAAGCAGCATATTGAAGCCTAAGATCTCCTGCTAGTTATGAGAGTTTGTACTTTTAACTCTATGTAATAAATACACACAGGCAAGAAAATCATATAACACTGGGACAAAAAACGGATTTATCCATTTTTCACACCTTGCAAATATGTTGTGGCAAATATTTTCCTAGTTTAACTGGTAGTCTTATATGTGCATTCTAATATTCTGATTTTTTTTAATCTGTATACTAGTTTAACTGTTCGAGCATAATTAGTCCCAATAACTTTGAGAACATATATATTAAAAGTATGACTAACTTTGCATTCTAAATGCATTAATATTTTAGAAATCATTGTGGGGGTATTATGCTTTGAAGGACATTAAAACTTATTATACTCTTTGGGCTTTTACAATTGCATATTTCTAAAGCAGCAATTTTGTCTCACCCTTTATATGAATTTAAAAATGCGTCATTTAAATGTAGCCTCATTTTCTAGTTTGGTACACATCCTTTTCTGAAATATTTTACAACTTAAAACTTTTTTCAGCGAGAAAAGAAAATCTGGGGGGGCTAGGGACATGTCCACCTACTAAATCACAACCTTGGATTGCATTACCAAAAAAGAAAGAACTCTTTAACACAGGAAAAGTAAGGCTGGATAGCAAATAAATTAGATACAGACATGAGATAATAGAAAGCACAGTAATCAGAAGACATGTTTTATTATTACAGGTGGAGATAATGTTGGAAAAAAGTGTGGGAGAATGCCTTGGGCTTGTTTTAAGACCCACATAAAAATGCAGTACCTATATGTTTGTTTTAGCATCTTTTTTTTGTAAAGATTTTTTTCCCTAATATTTATTTACTCTTCACATGTAAAAATAGGCCTATTGAAGTATTTAAATGTGCCAAATACTTAGAAGTTAACATGACCATGTCTGAACGCAAGGTCATTCTTTTCCTTACAGCAGTATTTCCTACAGCCCACATAAAAACTTCCACGTCTATAATCTGCAGTGATGTCAATAAGAAATTATTCTGCTGACCTACAGCAGGTTTCTAGATTTTTCTCCTCTTCTACGAAATAGATGAAAAATTCAGGTAAGTATTTCTGTCCATTCTAAGGTCTTTCTTCTGGGTTCATATGATCATTATGGTTATTTTCCTGGGAGACTGACAACCTGGCCCATCAAAATGTATTTCGGGTATTTTTTTAGGTTCCATTGCTGAAATTGCAAGAGAAATGTATATTCATGATCACCTACCATTAGCCTTCATTTTAGAAGGAAACAACTGCACCAAAAGTTGTGTAAATGTTCCACAATAATTTGCTTTAATGAATCAAATGACCATTAACCTGCTGCTAACCAATATAAATAATGATCTAAAGTACATGCAATACAACTAAGAATAATTATACAAGCTATGTAGCTTTTCTTTTGTATTTTTAAATTCAAACTGGGAATAACAGTAATACCCCATAGTGTAAAGTCCGTCATTTTAATCAACAAAAGTCTTGCTAATGTACATGTTAGGAAAAGGAGGTTTAAACTTTGGCTACCTTTTGACCTGTGCTCAACAAGAGAGATGGCCCATTTAATGGGTGCAAAGATAGAGACGAATAGATAGCCCATTATAACTGTGACTAAAAATGTTCTTAAACAGTTGAAAGAGAAGGCAAAATGAAATGTGAATATTAACTCCCCCCCACCCCAATTTCTACTTTACACCAGCAGTCATTTGTGGTCAGTTCACTGCAAGTCCACCAGATTTTCCAGACTACCACTGCACACGGTGATCGAACAAAATATTTCAGTGGCTTGTAATCTTGTAGGCAGAGACTGTAAAACCTCTAAAAAGCTGGTATACGATACAGCTTCTACAAAATTATCTTTTTAATGCATATATGCTCTTAAAATAGTTTCTATGAGAACACCTTCCAGCAAATTCTTTTTTTTAATGATATTCTTTTTTTTAATAATATTTTTAAAAGTGAACACAAAAAGTACAAATGCTGTTAGAGCATTTTTTATTTGATTATTCAAATGAATACCTGGGTTGCCTTTTGTTTTGTTTTGGGAAAATTGTCTGAAATACTAGAGTTAGATCTAGCCCAGGTAATCGTAAGTGGTTTTGTTCATTTCAAGTAAGAATTATACCATATGCCATGGTTGAAATGAGAATCTAATCAACACCCAGTATCCCACAATGCAGAGATATAGGCAGTTTAGATAAAATTCCTTTTTCCAGCTAATATAGTGATACAATGTTGGTAGCTTCATTGTTTTTGTGAAACTCTGCTATCCTTCAGTATAAGAAAGAAAAAAGAACAGAATAAAAGCTGATGCACAAACCACTTGTAGTTTCTATTAAAGAATAATTACTGAAAACCTTCCTCATACTTGCACACAGACACGAGAGTTTCTGTAGGGGGTAATTGTGAATATTCAGAAAGCTTCCGTCGGAAGGAAGGACGGTTTACCATCTCCCCTCTCATGATCAGTTAGGAGGTGTCCTTTGGTCTCTTGGCCATAGCCAAGGTAGAGTTGGATAAATGTTGGAAAAAATGTTTATGAACCTCACAAACAGACATTACTGTCTTTAATTGCACCACAGTTTTGCTCTTGTATTCACAATTCTTTGACAACATTTAATTTTTATAAGCATCCACATACACAGGAAATGGGTTCAGAACTAATGAATTTCCCCCTGGGAACTTATCTGTAAATGGGTTATTCTACATAGGCTTATCCAGCCAGCCCGGGAAGAGAAACTGAAACCTTCTTTGGCCACTTAAATTTAGCGTCCCAGGACATCTAACCTTGGGTACTGGAAAAAGTCACTTTTAACGCAAGTCAAATCTCACATAACCTTAGCTCAGGAACAGTTCCGGAAGAAGGATGGTTTCTTCTGCCTCACTGGTAGCACGACATTGAATGACAAAATAAATGCATTAGCCAAAAAAAAGGCTGCAACACTGGGAGGAGAGCTGGGTCGCCAGCTATATCCAGACTTCAGAGGAAGTAAAACAACCAAGAAGGAGTTGATAATATTGTCTGATCTCTTTCAAAGGGAAAATTGAAATGAGATGTAGATAGCAATCAGTGCAGAGATGTTTTTGTCAGCAAGGAAATGCAGACCACCATGTCCTTTCCTCCTTTAAATCTGACTTCACATCCCCCAGCAACATACCCTCTTTTGAAAATTTTCCATGTGAAAATACTTAACACCTGTGTGGGAGCTCTATGTCACTGCAAGGCAGTAGGAGACATTCAGCGTGAGCACTATCAGGTCATTCTCTTGGGCAGCAGTAACTCTCTCATGCTAACTCCAATGCTGAACCAACTTTTTCATTGTGAAATGTACTCCTGCGTTTAGAGGGAAAACCCAACATATATTATTCATGGGAAAACTCCATCAAAATATATTGCTCAAGCAGACAATGAGAGTTTGCCTGATTAAGATGTGCAGAAGGAGACAGGTAATGTGTATGCAAACACAGATTTTCTAAGTATCAATGAATCACCCTTTACAGAAACATCTACGTTCATGAATAAAACCAGGAGAAAAGACAGGTAGGAAGCAGACAAAGTGGAAGAGGTTACATTTCTCCGGATAAATCAGGAAATACAGTGTATAAAGCTAAATTTGAAGGAATATATTTGTTTTAAACCTTGAGGCATGATACTCTCATTGAGTAGGGGGAAAAAAGCTAGAGAAACAGGGCCATTGATATGCTGATCACTGTGACAATACGAAGCACAGAAACAATTTAAAACTTTACTCCTACATCTGATTTAGGGTATTGTTGAATAGCAGTTGTTAGAATTTATACAAATAACTATTCTTCTAGTCTATGTTTATGATATTTTATTAATCTTTCTACTATTACTATTATTATTAATAATACAAGAGTACTGTTTTTCCAAAGCTGCATTGTTTTCTCACAGATATCCATGCTTTGAAGAATTTCCTTTCAAAATTATGAAATATTTATACAATAAATCATCAGATGATTTAAAATTAAATCATTCTGGTTGTATTTATGTTCATGAATCAAATGTGACTTTTCTCGCTTTACATAGGTCTATGCTGTTTTCAACCTCAACCTTTGCAAGTGACATTTTCATTTAGAATCTTATCATTTCGTAATTATTACCTTTCAGAACTCCTAGGGAGAGAACAAAAGCTTCCTCTTTGTATTTCCATTGTTATGTTTCTTTGAAGAACAAATTAAATTTCAATCCCAGCCAAAACAAACTTTTAAAGTACAAAATAAATTAGAAATTACGTGAAAAAAATACCAAGCTGTGAAAGCTTAACACGGCCTCTCGTGAGCCCAGGTATATTCTAGATAATTTATTACTGTGTTTTCTTTGTTTAACCAGTGGACCAAGCTCAGCCTAATGAAACATGGCAAACATCTCAACTGAAGTTGATCTGAACCGCTATAAACTGATGCCAGGACTCTTGTGATGTTAATAAAGGAGAGAAGCTCGTTTATACCTCCAGGGTGATTATTTACTATCTTTCAGATTATTGTTACCTTTTAATTGTCCTCTGAGCTGTCCGAAGAGGAGATACCTGATTATTTCTCAGCTCCCTTGCAAAATGTGGAGCCACACTCTATAAAATACCATATTTACACAGTTGCTACTAATGGTGATTCTTATTATCATCGGTTTCTTTTAATTTGACTCCAGTGGGCAGATTATTCTTTTTTAGGCAAATGTCGTGGCTAAGATTCATAGAAAAGGCACAACTGCAATTAGCAGCAACAGTAAAATGGAGCAAACAGAATATTCGCAAGCCAGGAAGGCACTCTTGCTTTTTCAGGGAAATTTCAGTTTTAATTAAGGAAACAAAAAACTTTGCATTATCAAAGTGGGAGGAAAAAAATAATAATAATAATAAAAATCAGACTGGAAGTAGGAGGAGGGGGGAGAAATCAAGGGACCTGGAGAGTGTTCAACTCCCAGCAAGGGACAGAAATGTAAGTGGCTTCTGGCAGCCCCGTCCGGATGAAGAGACGGGGTGGCGGCACTCGAAGCCTGGCAGGGAGAGCGGCGTTGATGGGAAGGAGGGAGAGGAGCACTCACCTCATAAAACAGTGACACCTGGGCAACGCGTCGGCCTGCCTGCCCTCTTTCCCAAGGCTTGGGATCGCAGGTCCTCCAGCATGCGGGAGTATTTTATGAGAGATTCACTAACGCACCGGAGAAGCAGCGAGGAGGTCGCAGTGGAGGCGGTGGGGCCACACGCACAGCATCCTTGTGCCCCAAACGGGCCCAGCGCCTGCTTTGATCAAAAGTTGTAAGACCGTCGTGTTTTAACGTGAGCTGAGCTGCCAACGCTCGCCAAAAGTCACCCATTCCAAGTTAAAAGTAGCTGTGCAGTCCAAAATTATGAGCAAAACAGAAAAAAATATTTTGTTTGGACTCAAAAAATAATTTATTGAAAATAAACGTTACAAATCTATTTTATTTCCCCCTGGAGCCTTGCAAAAAGAACTAATATTCATCTGATATATTTCATGTACGACCACAGCTATACATTAATCCCTGTGACTTAAGTTGCGGTGGTGCCCAAATGCCCTCAGCCAGCGTGGAGCCCCTCGTGCAAGGCGCAAAGTTGGAGCAGGGCGGGCGCGGGAAGCCCCCGCCGCTCAGCGTTGCCACCGCGGTGGAGAGCTGGGACAGCGAGGGGACACTGAGGCACCGAACCCTCCTCGGCTTGGAAGGGGATGGGGCTTAACTCCTTCATTATCGAGGTCTCCAACCAACCTTGCCCATCTCCGGCTGCTTGTTTTTAAATAGACAGCGTTGTCCAAGCCATGCCCTTGCGAAGTCACCGCGGCAGCATCCCATAGCACCCCTGTTCCCATGCTTTTTCAATTCCCAGGTGAAGCATCCCTAAATTTTTACCTAATGTAGGTATCAGCTACAAGCCCAATATTACTGTACTGTAAATGATGTGGGAAAATGTCCTAAACCATATTAGCTGGGAACATAAACAACTTAATTTTTAATCCTTTCCAGTGATATCACTGTTTCAAGAGTGAAAAGAATAAGATATTATTCCAGTCATTTGATCTTCTTATTTTGGATATACGCTGGATTACCTAAGGGTTTTTTAATCCAATTAGGTCTGCCTTTTTCAGTCCAGGTAAAAACCAACGGGGAGATCCTTCTCTGCGAACCACATATCGCACCCTAAGCAAAGGGAGAATCTGGTTCATCAATATTCCTCACGTACAATTTTAAGCGTGCTACTCTTCTATTTTTCTGCAATCCTGTTTTTCAGAGAAACTTTTTTTCCAGACAGTGAGATGCAAATCTACTGCCATCAACTTTCTGTTATTCAGAAGCGCTAAGAAGTAAACCACCTGGTATTTTTCTTCAGTGCCTATACATGCATATGCAAATCCAACAGCTTCAGTATCTGCCAAACTATTTACCAAGTTTGTCAGGGAAACAGCCTCTGAAACAATCTTCTTTTAAAATAATATTCTACTGCTAAATTCTTCCTTTGAACGCTATTTTTGTCTCTTAAGGAATATTCACCCTCGCAGTCTGACTGCTTGTTAAGAAAAAACAACAAGAAAAACAGTAAAATCTCACTGTTGGCCTATGTTCTAGTGCCAGTGTTCAAACATCAGGATCCCAACAGTATCCCAGAGCCTGAAAAACATGTCCTTTTCTTTGAAATCTGCCCGGGTTGCGGATGAGAAATTGCCAGTAGAAATTACAACATTTGCCATGACTGAGATGGGGTGGGTTTTCGCATTTGGACTGAATGAAACCATGGAAAATGTTGTTAGTAACAACTCCAATGTTATAAAAAATCGCCAAGTGACAGATTTTGAGATTAAAAGGAAATATTAAAAATCCCCTTCAATATTTAAAGCTTACTTAACTAGTAGCACTTCACTTGACACTGACTCGTGTCATTTTCTTTCATTCCTCTTTTGATCCATGCAAAGCAGTTACACGATTGCAAATATCTTATCATGTCACCTTCTCATATGGATATGAGATGAAAGAATATTATCTCAAGCTGAGTGATAAGTCCCGTACCAAAACTACGGGTGGAATCTGCACAATCTGACACTAAACGGGAGCAGGGAGGCAGCGGCACTGGGCATTTTTTTCCCGATATTCTGTGTTGAGGATGGTGAAGAAAAAGGGTCTTGCTTTAATAGGTTATTCAAGGCTATTAATTAACTGTTGAGATTTTAAACCAGGTGAGCCGAGCTTTTTGTCAATGTACAGGGATCATTCAAATCGCTTTTATTTGCATGATTACGAAGTGGCAAACCATCGATATTGTTTTGCCTCTGATTTTGAACATGCAAAGGGCATCAAAAGGCCTATTAACGTGAAATAAAATTAGCCCTCATCTGGTTTATTTTAAAGGGACTCTTCCCTCCCTCCCCCCTTTTTCCCCCCCCCCTTTTCTCCCTTTCTTTCTTATTTAGGGAACTCGGTTCCTTTCCCATACTTGGTATGTAGTACATCTTTTTTTCTCAGAGTTAATTCTCCAAGTCTGGTCTGTCAGCCAGTATAAACAACACTTGATGAATGAGACTCAAGGTGTTTAGTCACCTGAAGCAGCTGTTTGAAGTAACTCTACACACAGCCTGAGGCCCCTGTTTTCACAGCTGTGGGAACTCTTCAAAAGCTTTCCCTCTTGGCCTGCTTCTTTGCTGTGGCTTTAGACTCTTAGCGCAAAATCTGGACAATTTCAAAAGGGCAGAATGAAACTAGAGACAGTAATTTTTGATGATTTTGGGCCAAAAAATGGCCTAGAATAAATAAATGAAGTACATTTGAAAGTGCTTTACCTAGGTGGGCTATATATCTAAGAATTGCTCGCTCTTCATGTGCCCGTACGCTCACTTAAAAGGGGAGATGCGGGGCTGAAGTACTGCTCTCTGTTTTCATGGCAGTATTTGCACTTTCTTCTCTGATGCAGCTACGCTAAAACGAAACGTTTATGCGCCTGGAAATACACGTACCTGAAATAAACTCAGCAAGTTTTTAGAAGCTGGAAAGCTCTCCAAACTCATAAATAGACCCGCAGTGATTAGTGATCTGTGCTCCCCACGGGGAAGCTTTGGAGAATTGGCCTTGCGGAGGTCGTATGATTGCTTCTCCTGGCTTAAAATCTGTGCCTTCATGATATGCCTCGCTGTATCCACGTAGGTAGCCAAAGTAATGATGAGCCCCCCCCCCCAAAAAAAAAAAAAAAAAATTTGAGCAAGGCGCTGAGCTGGCAGGGAAATTACAGTTTTGCAAATGCGGGACCCAATCATGCAGCTGGGCTGAAATATTATATGCAGAATGAGGTCATGGATCAGAAAATGGATTTTATTTGGGGGTGGGAGTGGACTGCAAGCCTAAAGCACGATGATGAATTCGCTGGAAAATCCTGCGCGATAAACGGCCAGGTTCTACCTCCCCTGTGATGTGCAGCACCGCCATCCTCAGAGGCACTGCTGCCAGAAGACGAGGCTCCTCCAGGAGTCAGACAGATATTGCTCAATGCCGTGAGTAACGATGGTGCCATCAGAGCAGCCCAAGAAGGTGAGCATCCCACGGGAAAGGGAGATGGAAAATAAATTCAGCAAAGCATTGACGTGAGCACCAGAAAGGGATGTGAGTAGACAGATTTAATCTGTGAGGCTGTGTCAGGTGGATGCTTACTTCACTGAATAATGCTTTCCATTTCCAAGTTCATTCAAAAAAGGAAATACAGATACATCAAACCTCAACTTTCAAATGTGTCCAACAAAAGGCATCGGCAAGCTTGCCAGAAAGAGAGTAAGGATGGGACAAACTACTCCTGAGACAGTAGAACAAACATACCCCAGCCTTAGCTGTTTTAACACCACATGCCTCCCACACATTACTCCATAAATCGTTCTTTTCTTCCCTCTCATTTTCTCCAGTTTACAAAAATTCTCATGTTAACAGAAAACGTTTAGTTTAAATTGATCCTCAGCCATCCTTGGCATGTATTATACACGCTCACTCTTTTATGTTTTATAGCTTATGTCATTCCGTATTTATCATTTAGTTAAGGCCTTATATTTTTGGCTTGCTATTGCCCCTTATCAGATGATAAAATGTTCCCTCAGGAGGGAGAGAATTTTTATGAATTATGATGATAGTATAGAAAATAAATGACTTATTGGCACTACGGTCAGGCTATACATGGAACTGTGTTCTTCAAAAGTTTCGGGCCACATGAAAAAGGAATGCGTGCAGGCACCGACACTCTCAGTGACGGAAATTCCCCTGAGGACGGAGTGACTGTGCGGTGACAAGGACAGTAGTGCTGCCTGCTCAGGATGAGCCCTGCGCTGTCCCGGGGTCTCTGCACAAAACCGCTCGTCCTTTCATGGCTAGCACTCTCTGCCGCATTAAAATGCCAGAAGGTGGTGAAGTTTCCAGATGCTCTGCGAACAGCAAGGCATAAACGTTTCCAGAGCAGATAAATGGAATTTGGGCATAAATAAGTCCTCTTAAATGTCTTCTATGCCATTGCCCACATCTGGATGCCCACAGGTCTCTAGGTACCTGTGTTTTGCAATGATACTGAAGGTTAATTGTGCCAAACTACGTCCTGGCCATTGCCTTCACCCTTCTAACATGCTCCCACCCAATTCTCCCTCCCAACCTACTCCTGAGAGGCTTCAAGCAGCCAACACCACCTAAGGCTGCCCTCCCTTCTCCAAAGTCTTTCTAGCCCACATGGTGAAAGCACATCTCGTACTACCAGAGACGCAGCTGGGCTGGTCTCTTCTCTACGAAAACATGACATAAATACTGACACTGGTCACAGTACACATCAACCGAGTCAAACTTTGCAGATGAACTACTAAAAATCTTCAAAACAAATAGACGAACCTGCTGCTGAACAGCACACTACAAGTGTTTCCCCCATGTACACATGACAATTATACATATATAAGCTTGCTGTCTTTCACACCTCAGGAAACAAATCAAATAAGAAGAAAAGTTATAGGCAATTAAAGACGTTTGCTTAATTTAAACTAGAAAACTCGTTTATATTGCCAAAGCCTGGAGCTACAAAAAATAGGCCACAAGCAGCCAGCGTAGTGTTCTCCTCAGGCAGGTACTCCAAGACAAAAAATAGGTTCATTTTAACTTTTCAGGTAAATCCTGTTCAAGTGAACAAGGGCTCCCAGGCACCATCCATGCAAGGCCACTGCCTTCTACCCCTTTCCGGCTGAATGCTAGGACAAGATCTGCCTTTTGGTCTGCTCTTCACAAAGCAATTTCTCAACCTTTGCATAACAAACAGCAAACTGACTCCCAAAACAGATACGGGGTTTTGTCATTGCCATGGTTCTTTCACGGGCTCATTCCTGGGCAAGCACCACAGCCCAGGAGGATGCCAGCTGCATGACATGACATGGCCTTCACATGTGCATCTTCTCTGAGCCCCTTGGCATAGGTCTGCTGGCCCAAGCAGTGAGCCACCTTTTGGGTTGGAATAGGTTTAAAGAGACGTGGGATTATAAGGCTCATTTTTAAGTGGAAGCTAAAGATTTCATAAAAGCTGAACAGCAAAAATCCTAAACCCCATATGAACAGTAAGGTAAACATTACCTGGCATACAGGGTAGCATTTTATGAGTTCCTTTTCACCATAAATAGCAGCATTTTATGACACGATTTAAGTGAAACACATTCAAAAGACCACCTATGCAATGTGATGACTATGGGATCCACTTGCTGTGACAGAGCTGTGCCCTTCCAACCTCCTCAGCAGGATCATTTGAGGTGATGTTATAGAGCTTGTAGACAAAAAGAATGAAATACGTGAGGATTGACTTTAAAACAATAATATACTTCTGTCATACAGTAATACACCCCCGTTAACCGATATTTAAAATTGTTGGATGCAGAGGTAATGGCAACTATATACAGAAATGCCATTTTGTCTTTAAAAAAGTGAAATATGTTAAACTACAGGTGATGAGATGTTACAGGAAGAATCATCGTTAAGAGATCCTTACTCCGCATATGCATGTAAATAGTTTTATGGGGATATCCTGTTGAAGTTGATGGGTTCCTTATGAGCAACAGCTTCTGAGCGAAAGGTTTCCTATCCTGTAAATACATCAATGTGAGACACAGCTGGGATGCCTGCCTACAGGCAAGTCTTCAGGTGAGTAAAATGAGCGGGCAGAGTTTGACGAAGAGAATCCAGGAAGCCCTATTGGTGTCTTCTCTGTAATGGCCCAGTAAGAGAAATAGAGAAAAAGAGAGAGAGAGAGATGGGGAAGGGAAAAAAAAAATTGAAAAGGAAGGGGAAAAAAAAGAAAAAGAGCACAATTTACTGCCTAACTTCTAAAAATATGGTGTAATATTTCAGGCTGGACACGTACGTATACATATATATATAGCATGGTGGTTATTAGAGACACTACAGCGTAAGGCTTTTCTTTCTTCTCTCTGTCTCTAAAACATTTTCCCAGGTTAAGTACAATTCCCATGACCATCATAATCATTCATCTGGCTCTCAGACTGGATAGTGGTACTGTGCGTTGTATTTGGCTGTGAATACCAGTGCACCCAATGATTTCCTTTTCCATGACATTTCTGAGAAACAAATACTGGATCTGATTCACATCTAGCCACAAATATGAATCAAAACCCAATACAAAATTGGATGCTCGCTGGAAATTTGATAACTTGTGAATATGAATGTACTCCTGTAGTTGCTGAGCTGCTATTGGAAATCTGGAGCATGTTTGGAATTACAATTTTTGCTTTCCAAAAACGTGCATAGTTTGTTCCTTGTAATCATATTTCTGATGAAGTCAAAGACAGAAATCCCACTGAAAGAGCTGGGGAGGAAGGACTTTGTTTTAAAGATATACGCTTTATGGAACCGTTCCTACTTGCTGTCCTTTCAGCATAAAATATTAGCCAGACTAATCCCTTTCTTCTTCTGTACGTTAATAGAGACTTGAAAAAAGAGGTTACAATTTTTATAAATTGGAATAAAGTGGCCTCTGTTTTCTAACACTTGCCAAAGCGTACGGGGTCAAACCGAAACAGTCACCCACACTGGCCAGTTACATGTCTTATTTAAACAATAAATTAGTGTCAAAGTTTCCAGTAATTAATTTCTATACCAATTTACATATTTCATTCCTTTCATTTTTTTGCTTTCATGTTTTGAAACTGTAATGCAGCTAACATCTATTTAAAGCAACCTCCCCTACCCGGTGATTGATGTTAGATACAACAATTACAATGCCAGTACTAGGGATAATTCTTTGCAGATGTTGTCAAATTACAGGTTAAATGAGGAAAAAAGTTCCTTTCTTCCGGCCACCCACTCTAGTTCTCTTGAAATAGGTGCACAGTACTGTATATCCTGTGCTGTAGGTGCAGTAATTCCCCGTTCAGTCACTCATCTGGTTTAAATGACTTCCATTTGCCATTTCAAAGGATGACAGAACACTGTGTTCAGATTGTTTTGCAGGTACCAAAAACGCAGTAACTCTGCTTTGTGTTTTAGCTGGCAAAGAGAAGTGAGCTCGATCTGGCAACGCTATGCTGGTTTTCCCTTTAATATAAATAACATTTGCCATTGTGAACAAAAAAAAGAAAAAAAAGAGAAAAAGAAAAAAAGTGAGGTTAGATTATTTTAACCCTTTGTAAACCTTTCCGCTCTTTGAGATAAAACAGGATCCTTGTCTTCATGCTATAATCATAACAGTATGTATTTCGTGTTGACAGAAGAAAGATTGAGCATGGGTCCTGCGTGGCTACGTAGTTTGGGGAGAGGTGATGAAACTTCTCCATTACCCAGCCCTTGTAGCGGGAGCCAGGCACAGTCACATTCCCTGAACGCAGGAGAAGGAAGGTAATGCGCCATAAACAAAATGTGGAAAAAATCAAGGACAAATTGAAAAGGGCTTTGCCTGCCCTTGCGTGTAGTCAGTATTGTGCTACGCTCAGGAGGAGAGCGGACCGTGCCGCTCCCGAGCTCAGCGAGAAAACCCGCAGCGTTGGTACAGCCCAGCGCCACGCTCCGCAGCGGCACTAGCGCGGTGTGCCGCGGGGTGCGGGACAGCGAGGTGGGCAGGGCGACCGGGCACCAGTCCTAGCTGCGTTCGTTCCCCGGGAAGTGCCTCGGTTCCCTCACCAGAAAGTAATCGGACGAACAGAGAGTGGGTGAAAATACCGTACGTGCACTAGGCACAGGCAACGCCAGGCACCAGAGCCCCAGTGCAAGAGGGGCCAAGCCGGCTCGATGGCACAGGTACACCCGGCTGCCTCCGAGCAGACTCTCAAGCTGCTTCTGCCTTCCCCGTGCCGGTTTCTCGCAGGCGTGCCGTGCTCGAGCCCTCAGGCTTTGAATGGGATTTCCATTTTAATTCTTTTTCTACATATGTTAAGCTATGATTGCTTCTTCTTGCAGTGTACAGGAATGAATTCTGGCCAAAAGAAGGAAAACAAGAATAATTTACAAACAGAAGTTGAAGCAGAGGACAGAAAAGCCAGGCTCTCGTACTTTACTTTTGGCCAAGGCAGTGGCTCGCTGTGTGGCCTTATCCTCACTGCATCTTCCTTCCACATCTGATTAACAACAGCACGTAGAATAAATGCACTGAAAACAATTGCCAGGTACGACAGGAAGACAGCCCTATAAGTACCTGGCGTAAATAGATATTGCTCTGGCCAAAAAGATCAGGGACCGACGGAAACACGTTGCCAGCTATCTGGGTGATGGTGAACGCTCCTCACTGCCAATTTGTAATACTCTCTCTTTCATAATAAACTCCTCGGAGGCATCTGCACAACTGTGTGCGAGGTAACTGTTGCATGCTATTCCCTAAATAATTATATTCTCTAAATATTCACTAAATATTCCCTCTCTTTTCTTTAAATCACCACTCCAGGACTCTTTCTCCTCCTGGCCACGCCAGCGCGCACTGCACCCTGAGGTAGCACCCCCCCAACAAAGCGGCCCATTTATTTTTAACCTACTAAGTTTAATAATTTTCAGAAGTGAGCTACAGGGTGGTTTGTGAGTAGTGAAGGCACGAGCATGTGATTTGTATGCTGAGCTTCAGCGTCTTGGCTTTCGAGAGGAAAGCGCAGCTTGCTGATGAAGGCTTGTGGTTTTCCTGTTTGTTGCCTGGAAAAAAAGCATGCGGAGGTGGGGTGCGAATGGGCAGAGCGGGGCAAAAAAAGGAAAAAAAAATAAGAAAGAAAAGGCATAAAGATTTATTCCTAAGTAATGAAGATGCTCAAGCCTCATTTGCTTTACAGGTCGAAGAGAGTGCAGTGTCCCAAAGGAAACAGGATCAGAGATCCTGATCTTTGAAGCACGATCTGAAGGTCTACGCGGTATTTGACCTATGTGCGATGGTTACGGATGCTGCAAACGTGGCTGCAGCTACTAGAAACTAAAGGGGTTTGGTCTGCTCCAAAATGAAGCCAAAGAGCCTTTGCATGTAAGAATGTTTCGAGCTCTCCAGCAACACGGCTGCCCAGCCAAACAGGCAGTTTCTGTAAAAGGATAAAGAGCTTCCTGCCAGCCTCCTTCACTCTGTTTGGGTTTATTATACACTTTTGCCACATTAAGTGATTTTAAAACCAAAGGGCTTGCTTTCCTGGTAAAAGAGGGTGGACAGGATTGTGAAACATGAAGGTTGTCTAATCTATGACTTCCAAGGGTGTAGGATGTGTGAGGCTCGGTTAAGAATTTGGTCACGGATTGTATATTCTTTCCTGTGCACGGACTATCCAAAACTGGTCATTATTTAGTGCATTCTTTAAAAAAATATTATAATTAATATATTACTGATTTTATTCGTGGTATAAATTAAACACAACTGTTCAAAAATGCTACCGTGAGCACATTGCTAACTTAAGAGAATGTGCAAACAGTAGTGGCATGAATATTTCATGGATAACTTGAAATTTTGCTCATATACATTGACAACTTCAAAACCAGTTTTCTGCCACCGCTTTTGCCAAGTGAGCTCAACAGACCACAAAAAGGAAGCATGAAATGGCCACTAGCGTATCATCCGGCGCTAGAAAATAAAGATTCTTCAGCTGATAGAGGAAATAAATTGCTTTAATATATGTTGAGATTATATACCAAGCCTACAAACATGTGGATCCCTGCACTGAAGCCCAGCTCTGGAGATAAGCGCAATCTCTGTCTGTACATTCAATAATATATTTGCAGCTGTTTGTATAAAGCATGCATTCCATAATAGTTTTGTTAGCCACTGCCCAATATTGATTTCCAGTGGCAATAATTTTGAAGCCTTGACTGGATAAAAAAAAAAAAATCTTGCCCCCATGGTGTTAGATTTAAGAAGCTAACGCTGCCGTAGTAACTGTATAGCTGTGCACCAAATCTTTGTTTAGATAAAGTCATTTGCTTATTCGAATTTATGGCAGAATTTATATTGCTATCTACAAATAGATATCAATAGTTAAAGAGATTTTATAGCGTTTTGACATTCAATATATTATGCAGGTTTAAAAGGCTTTGGAAAATGGATGAACTATCTAAGCTGAACAACTTTCCACTTGTAAAAATGCTTCTCAAAGTACAGAGGACTCAGATTTAATACTTAGTCTTGCTTGTTTAAGCACATGCTCAAATGTGGACAGGTTTTTCATATTTTAATCCTGACAGAACAATGCAATCTCCTCAGAGCCAATGCTAAATGAAAAAATGACAGACATATCTTATTAGGGAAGATAATTTAAGTAATACTTATTTTTAATGCTTCACTTAAGCAACGCTATTTTATGTCTTCAAATACATACAAAACTCTTCTCTTTCCGTTGTTGATTGATATTACAACTTGCACTGCACAGATTCTTATAAAATAAGATTTTGAGTTGATTTAAGTCCCTAACATATTGTAAGAGCTCTATTATATATCCCCCAAACACGGTGTGATGGATCCTATTTTTATGCTACGCTTCCTTCTTCACAAGCATAATTTCCATTTGCCAGATAACAGCTCAGATAAAAGCTCTAAAATAAAAATAAACTTATACACAAAACTCTTTGAAAAGGGTAATTTATCTTATGGAATAGTCAGAAACCTAGAGAATAATCTTTGATTGATACAAATAATAGAAAATTTCCTAAATAACTTTTGCTCCTGGTAAGCTTCCAAGCAAGTAATTCACAAAATATGACTTTCTTCATTGGAAAGGTTATAAAAATTTGTTTGTTGGAGGTAGGGAAGGAAATGTAATTAAAGGCTAAATTCAGGCTCACATTTCATTTTAACTAAAAGAATATGTGTGATTTGGATATAAGTCACCTAGGCAGTTCCTTTTTTTTTTTTTTTTAAGGCAGTGAGTGCACATTGTCAGCAAATCAGATTATCCAATAGCAGAAGTACATCTGGCTGAGCTGACTATGCCAGGTAACCTTAAATAGAAACGCTGCAGCAGTTAACTGTGTTGCAATACTGGGCTTTGCTGGTAATACTTATCAAAAGTTCCCCTTTGTAGCATTTCTATAAAAAATAAAAAGGGAAGAGGTGAAATGAAAACATAAAACTTGTTGGGGTTTTCTGTATTTATAAAAAATCCCTTTGCAGTTGGAACTGCTTACAAAGGCATATATAAAATACAGCAACTCCAGTTATTTTTAACTGCATATGGTCTACATAAAATGAAGCTATAGATCATGGAAGCTATAATGAAGGCAAGTTAAAGACCATAGCAATTCAAGTACTTTAGCTAGGCTTGAATTTATAATGTCTTCAGGTAATACTTCACCATTCAAAGGGCAAACAAAACAAATTTCTCTGTTATTGGTCATAAAAGAAAATATTCATTCGTTCCCTTGGTAATTATTTTAATTATATGAGTGGGATCCTCATCTTGGATACATTGCGCGCATGACCTTACGTCAGTTCCGACTTTTATTCGCACAGAAGTTGATTTGACAGGACATATTGCGGGTATTTGCACTGTCTGCTATATTTTAGATCAAAATCAAGTTCTGGATCCTCAGTGCCTTACAAGTCACTTTTAAACTGAGACAAAGCATTCGGTTCTGGGGCTGAGCACTCAACTTAAAAACCCCTTCTTTCCCCAAAGGCAAATACTATATGAAAATAAATTAAAACCCAAATTTTGCTGGTCAGCTATTTTGAATATATAAATAGGCAGTTTCATGTGAAGAGAACTGACCTGAAACTTTGGTTCTAATCTTTGACAAGTCTTGGAAATGCCCTTTTTTTGTCCTTTCTCAAGTAAATTTTAGCTTCATTCTGTCTTCATTATTTCAGTGAGGTTATGCATAAACCAAGCTACTATACAATATGAATAAAAATGGCAGAATCTGACTCGAAGTAAATTACCACAGGGAAAAAAAAAAGACTTGTAAAAGAAAGGCAGTGCACCAAGAAAACATGTTTGAACAGATGTGCCATTACATGCCCACAATTCATTTGTAAGCTAAACCATTTCTCCATACTTTTAAAGTCAATTGTGTATTTTGAACTATCGTATCAAATATATGTTTGGATTTTCAACTTAGAACAAATGCATCAATGTCAAACAGAGCCACCTATACAGGACTCTCCTTTGCAAGATTCCCTTTACTATATAGAACTCATACTCTTTGAACAAAGAAGAATTATATTTTTGGCACACGGATTAAATGTCGTGAGGCTAAATCCTCCAAATAGTTGCCTGCATTGATGCGCCTTGGGTTTTACTAACCTTAGATACTTTAACCTAAAGCTCGCTGTGAGTTGTGTAAACTAAAAATATGGATCTCTACTCATTTTCCCAGTTATTTCCCTCCAAACATTCCCTTTTGTCTGATCCCTAAGCGAAAGACTAAAAATATGTTTGTATAGAAATGGTAGCGATAACGACCTCGGCCTGTGCTTTGGCCTATCACATCCCCAGTGGTACGAAAGAACTTCAGCTAAGGTGAGCTGAAGGGCATGTGTGCATTCTCAAATAGTTCAATAAGTTTTGCTAGAGCCGCACAGAAACTGCACAGACATATACTGTGCTGCACACCCACTCTCAACGTATAGAATATTGATGATTCTCTGGCTAGCTAAAAGCTTAAAATAAATGTCTGGATGCAGCTTCTTCTTGATGCTACAACATATGCCTTCCTAGCACGTGTTAATGAAAAGGTAAGTGCACAAATCCCTGAGAATTCAGGTGCAACCGTACCCTGGGAACCGAGCTGTGCTGGGGATTACACCGAGTATAGCGTGTTCCTCCTGCGGTGGATCACAGCGATTTTATAGAGCACTTAACTGACCCCAGTTTAGCGACCACATTCAGAAGAGGCGGCAACTTGTGACCGTGAATTTGGGAACAGCCAACACTGACATTAGTACAGCTGGGCTATTAACCCTTTGAGGACCGGGCAGGTACACACAGCTGGAGGCTGGCTCTTCACTCGTGGTGGTGATGTGTTACCTGCTACGCAATCAGCCCAATTGCAGGGGCATGGCATGTAATGTCCAGTCGAACTGGACACTTCGCCTGTTTTATGAGCCTGAAATGTCAGGATTCTGACCATTAAATCAGAAGAAGAGATGTCAATAGATTTGAACACGTCCTGTGACATAAGTGTAACACTTTTCTCAATCCTTTTCATTTACCTCTTTTTAAATCATAAACCACATTTTTTAATCTTTTTAAATCGTAAAACACATTCTGTAAACCGTGGCTCCAGTCTTTGTGTAAGTGCTCCAGCAATCCCACAGTCTGAGATTGGATGTAATATGGGCTGAACAGCTGAGTTTGGTTTTCATATGGAAATAGGTAATATGGCTAAATGCCCATAAAGTATTTCTGCCTATGCAGAGGGAATTCAGACTTTTCCACAGGTGACAGCAACAGAAACCTGACAATAGCAGTGTAACACATGAGTCGGAGAAGGGGGAAAATTTGACCAGAGGAACTGGTACTACGTTATTTTTGTATGAAAGAAAGGCATTAAATATCTCCTGGCTATGAAGAGGAGGAGGAGAAAGGATCTTGGTCTCCAAAGTCTGATCCACAGGACTCCCACACAGTTAACTGGGTGGATTTCAGATTTGAATACCTTAGATGGGACTCTGAGTCACCCTCGCTCGCTGCTGAATCTGTGCCTTCACAGACGCAGGGTGCTTCGAGACTATATCTGTTCCTCTCTCCCATGCAGGGGATCACAAAATCATAACTATCAGGTAGGATATAAAGCGGGGCAGGATGAGGCTGAGTCGCACCAGAACTGACAAAACCCACTGGCTGCTGGATCCATGGGAAACACGGTCAGATAAGGGGAAGAAAAGCTTAAGTCATTACTTTCCCACCTCCCGTAACCCACCATCCATACCTTTAAGTCTGCCATAGCGGCCAAGGAAAAAGGCAAAAATCGCACTGAGACCTGGATGGTCCCTGGACTCCCTGGCGAGTCTCCTGGCACAAGTCAACCTCTTCGGGCTCATCAACCTCTTCGTTACGTAGGAGCTGCCAAGGGCAACAATCTGCCCAGGCACTTGGGGCGACAACCTCAGAGACCCTGGGATGTATTCTCCGATCCCCTGGGTATCGCTAACCACCCTTCAAGCAAATCCAGTCCCATGGGTAAAGCTTCAGGCAACCAAGTTCAGCTTCTGCCCTGGGGTGTTTGCTCCTTCCAGAGGTGAGCAGGGATACATCCCCATCTCGTGTGACCTCACCAATTAATTTGGGAGTTGTCAGTCTCCAGACAGATTGATCTTCCATCCCGAATTACCTGCTGGCCTCCCTTGCTTCCTTTCCACTATCCTTTTCTTGTGAAGGAGCACGGAGCAGTGATGTCTGAGGTTGCTTTCTTTTTTCCCCTCTCACTACTACATGTGCTCAGAGATTGCAGTTTTTTTCAGTGAAGGAGACCCACCATCCTTAAAGATTTTTAAATAAATCTATTTTAAAAGTTAAAAAATGAGCCCCACAGAAATCCAGATGACTGCACAGATTTGTGACTGAGCTTTGTTAAACAACAACTAACCAAAACCTTGAACCAGAATTGGAAAATAAATTTTTTTCCCTCTGAGATTTGAAAAACACTGGTTTGGTTTTTTTGCCATGGTTTTTGACTTTTGTATGCTTCCGTGTTCACATGTGCAAGCGAAGTGCTGAGTCACAAGAAAGTTTTCCAGCCCAGTTCTGTGCCTCTGCAAAGTTCATAGCTCTAAAATCATGTTCATATAAAACATCTGCATATTTGGGTGCTTCATTGAGCTCAGTTTGGCATTCAGGTCTTTGGAGAGCCGCCCAGGACAACAACAAAGTTCTGCAGCATTTACGTGGTCTGACCCCACCTCTCCAGAAAGGCAGAGCAGTGCCGAGGTGCAGCTCCTGCTCCATCCCCGATGCCGCTCGCTGCAGAATCGGGGGGGGGGGGGGGGGGTCCCTGAGTGGTGGCTGATCTCATTTCACAGGCTTGGGCAGGGAGACAGCCAAGCGTAAACAAATTGAATCCTTCAACTCTAAATATCCTTGCTTCTCTTGTTTCTTTTCCCCAAAATCTTATCATGTGAACGCAGTGTAGTTTTTTGGTTTAATAAGAATAATAATGGCTCAGGATGCAGGAAAATGACTCACATGGAGCTAGTCCAGCTCTCCTAGTTGGTTCTAGTCAGGTCACGATGAATCAGATGACCCTTATCTTAGTTTAAGACTGTGAATAAAAACCCCTCCCCTCTACAACCCGGCCAATTTTTGTTACATTATGCAGCATATCTTCTTCCCCTCTCACATTTCCTAGCTCTTCAAGTCTGCCTATTACCTTCTCTGCAAAATTTCCCGTGCATACCTCCCTCCTGAGTTCACCTCTGAGTAAATCCTCTTCTATGCTCTGTAATTTCCCCTTGTCTTATACCTTTTTTTCCCCTCTTTGTCCTGTCTGAGCTTCAGTTTTATCGTTCTTCTAGCTCAAGTCAAATACTGCCATATGCTTTCTCATGCGTTGTTACACATGACCTACATCCCACCCAAGCCAAAATTGCTTTACTTGCTTTAAAACCCTCAGTGGATTTGTACCTTGGGCCCTTGAGAGATTTCAGCTGTATCTGAAACCAAAGCAGAAAATAGACCCCTTCTTATTTTTTTATCACATTAATAAGAGAAACTACGGCAACACTTTCCAAACCAGGGATGCAAAAAACTTCTTTTCCTTCCCTGACTAGACAGTTCATAAAGGTTTGGGTTCAAAACTGCAGTTTTTGTCCACTTTTCTCTGCAATAAAAGCAACAGATCAAATAATAAATCCCACGTTAATGACCTTTCTGTTCCCATGGTAGTGCGTTTGTGGAGACCCTGGCCTGTGTCATGAAGAAACTAGTAACTGAAAAAACAGATGAAAGGAAAATTAATATTTAGTATTGTTATGTGAAAGAGAAGTCATCACAGGTCTGGCTGCAGAGCCAGAGCTAACCCAGCTTAGCTAGAAAAAGACAAGTTCCTGTAATAGGGGAATGGTTTTTGTTTCACATTTCTGCCTTTTTTGCTCAGAGACTGAGGAAAACAAGGAGACTGCAAAAGAACGATTAACCTGCGTTACACTTGAGTAAACTAAGATTAAGAAACAAAGTGGCAAAAAGCATTGGTGAACTCAAGAAGGATTACACAAGCTTATGGATGATCAGCCTAAAAATTCAGTCGTCCCCCAACAGCCACAAACTCAGAAAGTCCCTAAAACACAACTTACCAAAAGCCAGGAAGGCATACCAAAGTCCTATTCTTACACGGCTTCCCGAACTAGCCACTGTCAGAGACAGGGTACTGGGCTAGAGGGAATTTTGGTTTGGCCCAGAATAGCCTTTCTTACATTAGGAGTTGAAGATCACTCGCTAATCTTTAATAAGGGCAGCCTGGCACCACCAGCATAAAGCCATGCAGACCTACCGACTCCCGCTCTCTTGCTTTAACCTCTTGCCTGCACCGCCTCGCCCTCTGCCACAATTCTGCAAATCTGTCTGAAACACAGCGAAAAAAAAAATTACTGCAATATACTCAGTGGAAAACTAGGTAAAAGGAGAGCCACACCTTGTAGTCCCGTCTCCCTTTCTTGCATTCATAGCTTTTAGTGTCTGGATGGGGCTGGACTGGGTGGAAGCTTGGTCAGTGCATGGTCGTTCACAACCAAAATGGGTGAGCTCCCGCCCCTCTCACTGTCAAGGGTGCCTGCGGCAACCAGCATCTCCGACGCTCCCATCTGTCTGCTCCCACCACATCTTTTTCGGAGCTATCCACGAGATGCTGCTGCACACACTGCGCGCACAAGCACCCGAGAGGAGGAGGAGTGCATAGCTGCCTTCCTATAATTACCATCTATCGCTCTACCTGCGGATAGGGATGGGAATAAAACAGCTTTCCCCTTTCCTCTGAAGAACCTCCAATTTTCTGCTGTTCAAAATTGTGGGTAGCAGACAATCGAGTTGCAACTACACCAGTGTGAAACTGCCATTGCGTCACCGCCTTGCAGACACTGTTACAAAACTGAGGCAAGACAAGGCTCTGGGAGGTTCATAAATGTTTCAACATAACCTGAACAGAGTTACAAGGAAGCCGAGTCTAAATTTGGAGATTTCTGGATTTGACTACGTACAGCTTGAAAGCCAGTCTTGTCAACTCTGAGCGTAGAAAACCTTGTCAGCCTTTAGTTGATATGCACTGGATGTTTTGTATTGAAGATCTTCGCCGTATTTTTAGGTTCATTCAGTTAAAATCAAAGGACAGCTTAAGGGAGACAAGCCTGCATATATGGAGTACAAAAAAAAAAAAAGAAAAAAAAAAACCCCACCAAACTTGCACGAAGCCCCTGTAAACGCAAACTGCAAGCCATGGTTTGCCGAGTTTAAATCCGACTGTAGTTACTAGTTATCTGCAATTCTGATAAATATTCATGTATCATATGTTCATATCTGACTGCAGGAAAAGAAAAAGGATTCAGAGAGCTTTGTCTGCCCTATGAGCTTTTTATCTGTGCTTTAGTACCCTCCTTACACTTAGTAAATAAGAACGTTGCTTTGTTCAGACTTTAACACTTTTAATATCCTTGCAGATTCAGCAAACCTTTGTTCTAAAACGCTTTGTGCCCATTAGGGCTTTTGATTATAGATTACACCACCATTTGATTTATTTTTTTTTCTCATGGGCAGCATATTCTTCTTTCATTGAGCAATATTCAGAAACTTGGAAATCTAACCTGTGTTTTAGTCTCAGGACAGGCACATTCTTATGGTAAAAACCTCCCCAATTGAACTTGGGATGCATTCAACTCTTGTATGGTTGATACTTGGCCAGGTTAATTATGCAATCACCCCAAGTAGAAGAGGACAGCAGGATACATGAGCATTTTTCAAAGACTTGTTTTTAGTACAGAGACAGTTTTCTGGAATCAAATAAAGAAAATGGAGAATGTCTGTGATTTACAGTGAACTGGCACTCTGAAAATGCGAGGATTTAAAAGATCAACAAGGCCAAATTTGCAGTCATTTAGGGAATGATTACAGCATACATCTACGTATCCAAGTTTAATCAAGCTACCTTGGGTACCAGCAGCAGAATAGTTGTGGCAGCAGTGGGCTTTAGCACGAGCTGTACAAGCCTGCTTGGGACCCTGGATGTCTTCTCAGGCAGTTGGCCTGAACCAAAGTCCATGCTGATATGGCTCCACTGCCATTGGCACGCCTGCAAGCCAAATTAAAACCGGTTCGGCTGGGCCTACGTGTGCTGCAGCCGCTCTGATGGCTTGCGGAGAACAGGATCAGGCTTCCTGCACCCTCCAGCCACGGCATTAGCGCACGTGGGCACGCGGTGTCAGCGGGGGTCTCTGCCTTGGCATCCTGTACACGCAATGGAAAGGACGATGTCCTGCCTTCCTACGGATTTGTAATGTAATATACGGCCCCGTTCTTCAGTTTGGATGACTGTCACGAGGCTGCCATCTAAAAAGAAAACAGCTTAATGCAAACAGGATGCCAGCTCTCAGTATTTAAAAATCATGAGCCAGAATCCAGAAAGTCAGAAGATTGGCTTTAAAATCATGGCAGTTCAAAAGACAAGAATTGTGTAGGTTTTATTTGTTCTGCTGTAACTGGATTCATGTTTTTAAGCTTTTTCTTAGTAAACACATGGGCTGGAAACATACTTTTAACAGGACTACATGTTCAGATTAACAACCTTACTCCAGCAGTTGGGGCTTTAGGGAACATAGCAAATATCACAAGACTTGTGCTAAAATTGCAGAAGTTGCCAATGCATAAAAAACCACCCCAAATTGGCTTAAAACGTGAACTATTTGTTAACTAAATCCTACAATGTCAAACTAGCTGGTGATTCTGGATGCCTCTAAACAAACTACCGACACCTCAAAAATACCCGATTACTCAGAGGGCATGTGCTCAGTTATAATAATTTAGGCCAAAACTATTATGAAAAGAATGCAACGATCCCGATGTAACATTAGCCAAAAGGTTTGGAAATTCTTTTTTCTGAACTCCAAGATCTCCTCAGAGATCCTCACCAAAAAAAAAAAAACAACAGTAGGAATGAGCAGTTTTAATTTTGTATTTTAACATTTCCCACAGCCCATGTACATGCATGCTCTCTCTCTCTTTCCCCATTCCTTCACCGTCTCTGCTGGTCAGAAGATAAAGCCATCCTTGTCATCTTCTACTAATACTAAGAAAGGCAGCAAGAAATAAAAAATCAAGTCCCTGTCATATTCCATCGAGCACGCTGGCTAGATACGGATGTCTCGCCCCCATTTACAATCTGAACCAAAAGATTTGAAGCCAAGAAAGCAGCTGGCACAATAAAAACAGTAAAAGCTCTAGCTGGCACCTCATGCTGACAATGACTAGCCAAATCTCCATGGGGAAAAATGCCAGTATAGATTTCTGTGACAAAAACAACAAAATAGATTTTTGTCAATGTACATAGATTTGACAGGAAGTCAGACAAATCTATCAATAATGAGTGACATATATCTGCAATATTCCCAAACAAAATGGTACATTTGAAGACAAACTGAGAAAATAACTAATTGTGTTACGCATGACACACATTCATCTGGACTTTTTGATCACAGCGCTGTAATTCATTAATGCAGGTTACGCTGCAGTTATCCTGGGAAGAACTGACCAGATACACCAACATATTTCTAAGTGTTTTCTAAAGCATCCTTCAAAACACTATTATTTCAGAAAGGGGCAAATCACTTCTGAGGATCTTGCAGTTAAAATCAAGGCTTTATGAAATGGAAACCTGGATTTCCAACTCTGGCACAAACTTTTTAACCAACATCTCGATTTCCACACTTAGAAGGTAGGGACAATAGTAAAAAGTGGATACCAAAGAGTTGCCACGCAGTCTTTTTCCTGAGAGATTATACGTGAAAGATAGTACGTTGCGCTTTTCAAAGGAAAATATTGCTAGCACTCTGCTGTCACCGAACAACACTTGTGAGAAATTACCATTTATTTCACAGCCAGATGTGTACTGTGTTGCATCCACATAGAGCCCACGAGAACCAAGTGGCTCTGCTTTTGGAAAGACCTCAGCTCTATAAAAACTTCAACAAGGAAAAAAAAAAACCCCAAACTATGTAAGAACTTCCATAGTTGATAAACTGGAACTAACTTAATGTTTATGTATTACAAGCCAAGCCTCTTATCACCCACAGCACAGTGCACCTTAGTGAGTACATGCTGATGAATTAGGTATCAGAGGTCTCCAGGCACATAGATTTCTGCCCAACTTCTGGCCAAACTTGGGACAGATTCTGACAGAGCTAGAAAGATATGATTGGGTTCAGAAGCCACAGTGATTTGCTTAAAGTGAGTGTCTAGCAAGACAGCTATGCAAACAGATGGCAAGACCTAGATAGAAAATGCTTTTTAAGTGAAAAGACAGAAACTCATGAAAAAATGTCTTACTCATACAAATTCTATAGAGCCTTCAAAAACATCTGAAGTAGTTGTTATACATAAATGAACTAGATGAGCCAAAGTCATCTTTACTTGGGAGGAAGTGTGTCAAACACATTGGCCTGATTTACCATGAGGTGTGCACTGCCCTGTATTTCAGTATAAATTAGAAAAGTAGGAAAGCCGTTAAAAGTGCCCCAGCCACTAAGTCTCAGACATTATTCTAACAATTAAAAAACTCCAAAGATTTGGGAAGTCCCTTTTCATACACAGTTCACTGACTGATGGAGAAGACCACAGGACCTGCCATTCTTGTATCCCAGAAGTGCCCAAATCAACAACTAAACCATGGATAGAGAAGCTTGTAGAAGCTCCCTGAAAGCTTCAGCTTTTCTGTAAAAAATTATGAATATTGCACTTTGCTTTGATAGTCATCATGTTTACATCCTGAACATATTTGGTAACTTTAATAGGAAATTGTAAGAAAAGTAACCAGGAAAAGGAGGATGCAACACAACCAACATGCAGCAAACTTTTTAGGGGAAATTAAGAGCCAATGGCTGAGCCATTTCCAGCCAAGCCTACATTTTGGGTTGGACTTAAAGGGTCAAATGAAAGAAGAAGGAAGAATTCTATAGCAGGTTTAAAATAAGTCTCTTTCTCAAGAGAAGAGAAAATTTTAGGAGGAACCAGAGTAAAACTCGAGCAGTGACAAAGGAGAGCTTGAAGGAGGCAGGCACTGGGAGTAATAGACCTTGACCTAAATTCATGCCTGTCAACAACTGTTTTAAAAGCCTTTTTTTTTCTACTGGACAAAAAAAAAAAAGAAGTTTGATAACTTAGATACTTAATTTCTGCTGATGTCAGTGCTAACTAAAACCAGTGAGAAAGTACCTAAACATCTCTGAAGATCTCTGCCTATTTATTTAGACAGAATTAACCATTACTTCTATTTCAGGAAGACAGGATTGTCACTCACACCCTGCATGCAAACATGCATCCTCAGGCAGATGCAAGTGGGCACAGGTCCCAAGGGAAGAGCTCAGATGCCCGGTTCGGATGGCGGCTGGGGAGCCGTGGGGAATGCTGTGAGCCACGACCCACAGACCAGCCCCGGATGGGGCCACACCACCAGCTGCCCCTGGGAAGTGAACAGAGGTATGGCTGGACCTGGGACACGATGAGGTCCTCAAAAGCTACACAGAATTACAGCAAAAATAAATGTGTTTGAGACCATCCTTTTCTCTGAGCATTTTACCCCCTCCTTTTTTTTTTTTTTTAGTGGCTTTATCAAAAAATGTGAATCTACAGTTTTGAATACATTCCGTTCTGTAAGGTAATTTCCCCTTCAAAATGAAAAACGGAAAAGAAGTAGGTAATGCTTTAATTTGTTATTAGGAGTAATTACTGTCTGGCCTCGAGGGGTTACTTCTACATTGGTTTTAACAAGAAACCCATTTAACATATATTTATCTTTGTAAATTGTTCTGAATGATCAGCAAATACCTAATCATCTGCAAAAAGCTGTTTGAAACATCCTTACCCTGATAACAGGAAATTATAACCTATGAGACCAAGGAAGCTGAAGCATTGGTTTAAACCATGATAGACATTTGTAAGAAGGTAAGAAGTAGGTATTTTCACATGTTTTCTTTGAATCGTTTTCTTTGGTTATTAACACATCAGGAATAGAGCTATTGTGTTCCTCCCGAAGCTGTGCACGGCAAAGACAGGCAAGGCCCTGCAGCTGAAGACTCCTGAAGTCCTTGAGGAAAGGCGAGTTCGTATGCTGAACCACCCAGGCAAAGCACAGACCTTTGGTCTGGATGTTTAGAGGAACTGAGGCCAGGATTAGACCTTACAGGAGGCTCATGAATGCTGCAGATGAGCAAAACACCATAAATGTAGAGAAAATCTCAATACTTGAAGAGTAAGAGGATCCACTCAGACTTCAAACCTTTTTGTGTTCCAAACAATTGCAAATGGTATTTATTATTTATTGAAGGCCCTGTGACATGGTTGGAGTTAAAAACAGACTAAAATTGGACCTCACAGCTTTGCTTTGATACATGAAAACAGACGTGAATGTCACATCATTCCTCTGCCCTGCTTTCTCTGCTCATGTGAGCCGACAGGGAATGGAAAAATACAATAATTTTCCTCTCTAGGGACTGCATAGCTCAAGGGATTGGTAATAGGACACAAGCCTTTCAGCCCTAAATCAATTACTCAGAAGTGACTCAGGTTGTTAGTAACTGACTTTGTTTGTTTGGCTGCATAAAATACATAAAATATATTCACTCTCACAATGAATGTTATTTTTCCTCGGTACGGACCAGAAGCCAGAGAGGCTCGAAGGATACCTTCCTACCTTTTCCCACCGACTTTGAGAGTCTAATGAAACCAAAATCTAGAATCAAAATGTGGAACCAATCATTATTGCTTGTATATAGCTAGGAATACCTACACTCTGGACAAAATACTCTCAAAAGTTTCTTTACAACGTCTCCCATGTTAAACAAGTTCACCCAAGGTCTGCGACTACAAAAAGCCTCAGATAAGCAGGTCTATGAGTTTGTGTTAAGAAAATTTCAGCAAATTTGCTTGCAAAGCATTCTGTTAATTAGGAACCGGTGTTTCTTTTTCTATAACAAAAGTAAGTATAATTTTACACAAACATAATTTTACCTTTCATGAGGCTTAAGAGATTCCTTAACTCCATATTAATTCATATAGGCAGGATAACGAGCCAATAAATATCCAAGCGCAGGTAATATTCAATCTTCACCAACGTCTAATGATAATCACCAGGTCCGTGACATTGAGCTGACCACGGATGCAGAACAGGGGTATAAAACAGCTGAATATTTGAAGGGAAGTGTTCCCATGAGAGTTATCAACAAATACCAGGCATTTCTTCATGCAGTATTTTGCTTTTTCTCTTTCTAGACCCAGAGCATAACCAGGAAGTGCTAAGGCATGTGAAAATTTGTAAAACAAACACAAAAAGTTTTCAAAACTTTCATAAACCTCAGAAAAGTTTATGTTTGGTTTGAGGAATGCAAAAAAAAAAAAAAAAAAAGAAAAGAAAAAACAATTCTGTTTCTTATTTTTTCTAAAGTGGTTCAACTGTCCTTAGTTCATCTGCATGAGTTTGCTCTGTGTTGACACTCGGCAGCCAGGGGTTTTCATCCCAAGAGCGGATGCTCACAAAACAAGCAAAAAACCCCCAAACACTAAGCACAAAAACCTCCAAATGACAATAATTTTTTGATGTATTTAGGTCACGCAGAACTGCAAAGGAAGACTTCTTTCTACCCTTACAGAATTATTCCAGGGTCAAGACCCCAGTTTGTCCTTAAGAATATAACTATTTAAGAGTTCAGTCTGCAGTGGAGCATCGTGAACGGAAGCACTGGTGTCTGGAGCAAGACTCATGGGGACAGGGGCAGGTGGAAGAGGGGAAGGAGGGAGCAGTGCTGCCGTCCTGCCCCGACGCGGGAGAGCCGGCAATGCACGCCTCCTGCTGCACCTGAAACCCGGATCAGCCCCCGGGCCCAGACCCTGCTTTATCACACAGTTAGAAAGTTCTGCTTACCAGAATGCAGATGGCAACCTATTAAATATCTGTATCACTCACAAAACTGCATGAGGGACCATAAACAATATATATCTTTTTTTTTAGTTGGACAGATGAAAGGCTGTTTTCTGTAGAAAGTTCAGAAACTGTTTCCAATTTTTTAAACAGACGCATAGATGTATGGACACATGCATACCCACGGCAGCAGACTTTTTAGATCGGACACATTCAATACTTTTAAAATCTGTGTCCTGCTTCCCTGTTTGCAAGGGCAGGTCTGTACAGACAGGACAAAGTCAGCCCTAAATTAGTTCAGTAGCAAAAGCAGAGAAAATTGGTGGGACAGGTTTCAGGAGCAAGCTGGTGGCTGGGACCCAAAATCAAATGATGAAACATGAATATGGGGTGGCATCCCAGCTAAATGGATGCAGATGAGACCTCCAGGTAGGGATGGAGGTGGTCTGCTTGGGTGAAAGAGATTGAGCAGTAAGGAAATTTATTAACAGGCATTACAAGAACTGGCCTTGATTGTAAAAGTCTTTTGCACCCAACTCAGACTTTTCCAGAGCTTTTCACAGTGCTGCTTTAAGAAAAAACTAAATAAAGACTCTGCAATGGTGCAGGGGTTCACAAAACCCCTTTAGAGAGGAACACAGCTGGTGAGTTTGCAGCACACCCAGGTTAACTCTTCTGTATGCCTTGAGAAATAAAAGAGGAACTTCCAAAAATTTGGAGATATTAGAAATGGCAAGAATCATAGTTTGGGAGAGGTGATTAGATGGTCAGTATCTTATAATGTCCACAGCCACTTAACATCTTCAGCTCTTACGCAGGGGCTAAGCAAGCGTGACATCCCCGCAGAGGAGTAACTACTGACTTGCCATCTGATGCCCACGTTTCGAGGTCCATTTCAGGGCTCGACTCTGTTTTCTGGTACCGTGGGTGTGCGCGGCCAATGTCACCTACCCTGTAAATCAGCTATTGCCCTGGTGCATTCATGTGTGGTAATTATTTTAAAGGATTTATGGCGAGGCTCGTTTTCACACCACGGGACTTGCCTGAGCTGCAGGAATGACATTCCAAGCTTTTATTTATTTCTTTATTTGCCAGACCCTTAACGTTATTCCTCTGTAGCTTTTTGGCTCATGAATTTATGGCACTGTCTAAAACTCTAATACTTCTCTTTGAATATACTTGTGGACATTTCTGATCTCACTTTAATTGGGCATGCTTTAGGCTCACATAAAATATTAACATCTTAGCCAATGAAAATCAGCGCCCAAAGCTCAGATGGTTCTAAAATTAATATAACCTTGTTTCTTGCTCACAGAAGCCACAAAAGATCAATTCCAGAATAGTTTTTTTTCAGTATCTGATAGCTCATTTTATCTGGGCAAAACACGCCTGTTTCATGACCTTCTGGACATGCTGTGGTGCACATATATTGTTTGTAGAGTTGAAATAAGGACAGACTGAAGGTTTTGATATAAAGATTATTCAGGGAAAGCGTGATTATTCCTTCAGTTGACTTATTCTTAGGTACACACTTCTAACGATTTTTCCATCTCAGAAATCAAAAAGTCTATTATTATTTTAAAAGTTAAATAACGTTGATATAACTCTTGTTTATTAGCTTGGTTTCCCTCAGCAAGGGGATTTATACTCCTGCACTGTCTCTGAGTGCATCATTCCCGTCACCCCACAATATAACCATATACAAGAGAAGGTTAAGAAACTCTCATTTAGGAAGTACAGATTTCCTGAACACAGTCTGACAAGTAGAGGAATAAAATTCAGCGGGGTGACCAGGTGCTGGCATAGCTGCAGCAGGAGCTCAGCCAGATTGGTGGGCACTGAGAATTGGGACAAGAGGAACCAGAGGTAAGAAAGTTTGATGATTTCTAGTGTTTACAATACCTTGTGTTTACTTTGTTTTTAATTTAAAGTCCCTAAAATGACCAGTTGCTCAATCATAAGAATAGGATTGCTATTGAATTTAGTAAACGAGCTCGTACTACAAACCTGCCTCAAAAAATAGAGGTACTTACGGTACACCTTAAAGATGATCACACGCTGGACAATTCCTATGCATTGCAGAAGCCCCTTTACATCAGCTGAGAAAGCCATAGGTGTCAGTAACGCTGACCCATCAGGGGGTCAGCCCTGGAGATACTATGTCTGCTGAAGAGTTGCTTTGCTGGTCCTTGAGGAAGGGTTAAGTCTGCCTTGAGCTGCCTCCTCCTTGCGACTGTTGCCAGGAACATGAATTCACATTGGGCCGGTTCACGTTCCTACTCCAGACCTTGTCACAGCAATGAGCTATTGGCATTGCAATGCCTGAAGGTTACAGGAATCGTCGCTGTCCTTTGCATTGTCTTGACCTTTTTAATCTTCTCTGATTCTGTTGGGTAGCTGTTCTCTGTCACCCCACCGCCTGTCTGAGGTGGCTTCGATGCGAGAAACGGGATGCCTGGGCTAGATAGCCTACTGCAGTCAGGGACATTAGAGAGGTCAAGGCTGTACAAAGTTGTGCAATTCCATTCTGTCTTAATTATAGTAAATTTTGCCTTTAGTGTTTCAATACTTTTTGCAAATAAGAAAAATCAAGGCACCATTTCTAAAGAGAATCACCAAGATACTTTAAACTAGGCACGATTTGCTGTCAGTGAAAGCAGCCTTGCTTTTTACTTCCCTGCAGTAGTGGGAGCAAACAGCAGCTTGGAGATAATGGTGGTTTTCTCCATAATATGCACTGACTCAGAGCAGAATCCAGCCACTTTCAACATTCAAAGAGTTAGAGGTGTTTTTGCCACGTGGCAACCGTCATGAGAATGTGATGATTCCTATAGCAGCCCCCATTGAAAGCAGAGCTTGAAGAGGTCGGAAAGTGTACTTCCCTGGATTTCAGAAATCGTCTGAAGCAGGGATGCACACTGTACTTAAACGTATCTGCGTTCCTAATAATACCACCGTGTGGGTCCTTTCTACCAACTGAATAACAGAAACTACTCTTTATATTTGCTCAAAATGTATTTCCCTAGTTCTCCTCTAGGAGAGGAGGTAGTTTGATAGTTCTGTGATAGTTCTTTAAAGGAAAAATACGAACCTTTTGAAACAGAGATAGCCAGGTTCAGGAACCAAACCATAAAAAATATAAAATATTTTTCTTTTTTTTTTTTTTTGAGGGGGTGGGGTGGGAATTGCTTTGTAGGAAGCAAGACTTCTAAGAAGAAAGAGAAAGCAGTGGATGAAAAAAAGAAAATACGATCAATTTTAACTGTAATAGGAATGAGCATTTAGTAATATTTTTATTGTTATTTTTAATTTCCTCTATCTGAAACTTGAAAAAAATTTTCACTCTGGGAATAACATTCAAAACATGAAAACATTCATCATGTAAACTTCTGTTAACTCCTGACACCTCTCTTGTCCTCCCATACCAGAAAAAACCTCAAAATAAACAAGAAATTAAGTTCTGACCTCTCCAGAGACCTCACAAACGCCTCTGGAGGTTTTGCCATTGCTATTCATTTTACACAGAAAGTTCTCGGATGCCTTTCCGATGGCTCTAGTGTGTAACCCTGAGAGAGATAAGCTCAGAGCTGGGGAACCGAGGCCAAGTCAGGAATTTATGGGAAAGCATGCGGAGCAGATGGTGGAGGAATGAGAGAGGAAGGGAGCCACAGCTGAGAGAGAGCGAGTGTTGAGACTGTGTCAGATGGGAGAAGGAGGAAAATTATGCTGATCTAGAAATGTACAGTGGAACTCTTCAATATTGAATTAGTAAATAACTAGGCAAATACATCTCTCTCTTTCAGGTACTTTAGGGCTTCCATCTTCACCGTGTACGTGCAAATTAACATTTTAATCCTCACTATACCCCTAACAGGAGAAAAGCACTGTTACTGGCCTTTTACTGATCCTGGCATCTTCTTATCTAGTGCCTCCAAACCTCATGTTTCAGGTCAGCTTCAATCCAGTTCTCCCTAATGGGGACCTTTAATTCCGCTCTCCGCCCGCTGTTTACCACGGATATTGAGCTCCCATCAGGATGGTTTGAAGCTCAGTTTTCAAAGAAATTTTCATTCTTTATATTTGAGGGAGGAAATAAAAAAAGGCAGCATAACCTATAAAATAACCCCAAAACGTATTTGCAATAATCGTCATTCTTAATGATGGTTAGTGACACATTAGTTTCCCTCACTTCTCAGTATACCTGTCCTACAAAACAGTTATTCTCTTTGCACATGTAATGGAAGAAAAACAACTACCCTTCGTTTACAAGTTTGGTTATTAGGCACAGACATCATTCTCAGCACGCACATCACAACCTGAACTAACAGTGAAGATACATAACCTTTAAAAAGAGAAAGAAAAATTAAAAATAAATGAAAGGTTCTTATTGCATGTATTTTATAAAGTATGTCTGCTTGTCCATTTTTTTTATCTTCAGCAAATCTATAAGCTCGAGTTCACTGAAAGAGATTCCCTTTTGAAGAGCACCATACTTTTTAAACCCGAGTCTGCATGTGAGGCCAGAGTGAGCAGCTGAAGAGGAGAGGCAAAGACAACCCCTTGCCCCTCACCCCCACATACACGACTGTCGGTGCAGACGAGAGCAGCCTCGAGGCTGCTCAGTTTTCCCCCCTGAGCAGAAATCCTTGCGTTCCCCACCGACTGGCGATGCCCAAAAAGCACAATCAGGTAGCTCAGGTTTCCGATGCCAAGATACTCCCCACTCCCCTTTCTCACGCTTCCCACCCCCAGCCAGGTGCCAAGCGGTGGGTGAGGAAGAGCCAAAATCCTGCTGCCAGCAACAAAACGCTCTCAAGGGCCAGGTACAGATTTCCTTGCACTATTTCAGACTGTGCAATCCGCCTCAGCAGAAGCTAAAGGTATCGCAGCTGTCAATAACGCCACGGTCTCTGCTATTAAGCGTAAGATCAAAGTGACAGAAGCTGTCCTCATTTCCACCCACCGGAGTCTGGTGGCGAGAGCTGGCCTGGCTTCGTCAGGGAGCAGGCTGTCATGCAGCAACAAAAAGCAGAATGACACGAATAGTATGATCTTACGGGCTGAGATCTCGTGAAAAAAAGCAATGCTGGAAAGCACATTTGGGAAACTCGGGAAGCATTAGCTTGTGCAGAGCATCAGAGTCTGTGATGCTGCTCTGCAAAATATTCACAGCCCAAAAGGATGTTTTCTCTCTCACTCCATGAGTTAATACAGGCTATTTTTATCATAAAAGGACCATTATGGGCTTTATGGCCAGACTTTTAATGGTAAGTTAGGTGCTTAAGGACACAGATCAACATTACATTTTCAAGAGCGTTTTTAGACACCTAAATATTTTCTTTAAATCTGGCTCTGATTACCACAACTATCCCGGTCTCTCCTTATAACTCCTGACCTTCGGTGCTAGCCACAGCCTCAGAGGTGAAAAACAAGCAGGCTTTCCGCTATTATTTTCCTACACTTCTTGACAGAGTTAAAAACATTAAATGATCCTAAAATTAGAAGAAACCCTGTTTCACCTGTGACAAACTAGTTGCTAAAATCCCTTCGGTTTTCAGAATCATCAGAATCAGAAGGATTCAAAACAAAAAAAGTGATGAGTTGAGGAGCACAGCTTGATCCCAGTCTGAGGGTTAGAGCTGACAACATATTTATACCCCACGCAGGCAGAGATTACTGGATGGAAGTTGTCATACACAAAAGGCTAGACACCATGTCATTCAGGACACCCGCCAGTTATTTCTCATGATACAACATGATCTTCTGGGAATATTAGGGAGTACACCAGTGACTACTGGAATTGCAATTGCCATTTACCCTCCAGTCCCAATAAAATTAAAAAAAAAAAAAAAAGAGACTGTTTTAAAGCGACAAACCAGTGAGTGGTGCACTTCAAAAAGCTGGAAGAGCTGATATAAACAGCAGTCTGCTTTTCAATGACAATTTCAAACTTTTGAGGTCTGAGCTCGAAAACTTCGAACAGAAATTTCCATTTTCTGAAAGAGATATTTCTCTTGCTCTCTGCCCTGCCATTTCAGCGCTTTGATTTCAAAGCCCCGACAAAAGTCAGAAATTTAGAAGTTTTTGAAAAATAGCAAGATCAGGATGGGAAAAAAAATCCACACCCACACCCCCCCCCCATCAAAATTCTTTATAAATATTAATGAAACTTTCCAAATGCCTAAAAAATTAGTTTGCATTTTGGACAGGTTTTGCTTGCTTCCTTTTTTTTGTGCAAGCCAGTTTGCCCTTTCCTCATACAATTTGGTAGTTTTCAGTCCAAACAGAGCCACCTTCTTGTGCACGTGGGGCCACATCTGAGTCTGTGCCAGCCCACTCGTGTGCGTGGTCTAAGGGGGGGAATGAGAAATAACGGTGGGGTGGTGAGGGGTAAGGGGAGTGCTTCCTTTGACTAGCAGGCAAAGTCAAGATTTAAAGTGTTTGCTTCAGAAAAAGCATCTCTGACAGATGTAGAATTATTAAGTCAGCTGGAAGAGTGAGTACTACTCTTCAAAGAAGGACTAGGAGAAAATGATGGTGGGAAAAGAGAGCTTATGCTAAAAATAAAGAAAAGGTCTTTGCCTGTTTACCCCAGCAAAGAGCATGCTGGGGCTATGACACAGCTATGCTGAGGACACAGCACCGAAGATGGGGATCATCCACTAACGGATGATGTCAGCACAAGGACAGATGGGATAAGCACAATTTGCCACGGAGAGGTTCAGAAGGAAAAGAAACACAAGGTTGTGTACTAGAGGAGTAAAAGGCTGGAACAACTAGAAGCAGTAGCTTTTAAGTTCATTAGTTTTAAGACAGGTTTTGATAAACCTAGAAAAGAGATAAGAACAGGTTGCAATGACTGCTCAAGAACTTTTTTCATGCATTTTTCCAAGATATGTTAAATATTAACCAAAAGAAAAGTATTGGTTTTGTTGCTCCCCCCTCCCGTTCCTTTTTGCTTCCATTAACTGCTACATTTCTCATTAACTCATATCTTAGTTTAAAATCAGTGTTGCTGGGGAAGAGTCATCGACTTATCTATTTACGTTTTACAGTATCCATCTATAGGGGGCCCTATAAATAATTAAAAAATAGCAATAGCCATAATGGCTTTTTAAGAGCATAAATGAAGACACATTCAGCGTCTTAAAACCATGCACTCTCTAGAAGAACAATGCACCCCGTCTTAGGTGTTGGACTGTTTCAGGTCTGGAGGAGTGCTGCTAAAGGAAAATGGGAAAAAGAGCATAAGAGATTTCAAGGAGGAGAGTGAGGCTATGAGGCAAACCATTTCAGACTCTATAGGAAGTGTGACAGACAGTTGGAAGATAAAAATGGGACAAAAATCGGAAAACAAAAGAAAAAACACTTTCCCATTTGTCCCTGCCATCTACACGGAGGGATAATAACGTTTCGCCAAATTACTTCTATATCAGATCATCTGATCCACTTCTCAGAAGATAAGGTGGGCAAATATTTCTATTCATATGGCAGATTCAAAAGTGTGCTGACGAACTACCTCGCTAGGTTTTTGTTGTTGTCGTCATTATTTTAATCAGTTTACAACACAGCTACTTCTGTAGTTACATATTTGTTTACCCATTCTGTCAATGCTTTATAGGCCAGCTGCCTAAACTAGAAGTGAAATCACTGGTATGAGTGGTGTATTTTCTAATCACGTTATTATGTTGTAAATGATCAACAAGCTAAGTTGAGTTAAAAATCAGACAGTTATTTTTCAAGCCATTTCCTTAGAAAGCAGCATGTATTGCATACGTTACACGTTACAGACCAAGAGATTTTAATAATTTATTTCCCAGTGGAGTTTTATGACCCTGGGGATAACAAATTTAGCTGTCTAATTATTAGCGTGCTTAAGTATAGGAATAGATTATTTTTCTAATATTCCAGTCGGTATCCTCATCAACACACCAGTGCTAAAATTTAACGTACTCAGTGTGGCAAACCTCTGCTTAAAAGCACTAACTGAGGTTGCTGAAGCACTTCATAGCAGTCATAACACAGTACCGTAACAGCAATAATCATACTCTTTTTTAATTGTATCCATCTGAGTTATAGTCCAGCACAGTACAGTTCACAATAGCAGCACTGAGCCGCTTTGAGCTATTAATGTCAAATTCTACGGTAGTGTATTTCAGGGGGCTTGTAACTTTTTCTAAATGTACCAGATTGTTAAAACTCATTGTTACATGTTTATCTGCAAGTAAATAACGAAGGGCCCGAGAGTTTTAAAAAATGACTTTTGCCATTACCGAGATAGTCTGGTTGACATTTAACAGTTACTGTTATAATCCTTCCTGTGTCAAAAATTATAGCTAATGTTAAATAAGAAAGCATATAGTTTCACAAGCTCCCAAGTACCCTGCCTTTAAAAGTCCCCACATGTCTCAGCAAGATGAGTAATTGTCCATCAGCCTATGGTTCATTAGGGACCAGAAATCAATTGAGTGGGAGGGTTCATCATAGCAGGTTATACAAACCTTGGCTGTGCTGGATTCCTGATGAATAGAGTAGTTGGGAAAGAGAAACTTTTATGTGATGGCTCCAAGGTAGTTAGGCTACTGACAACTATGTAGTATAAGGCTAATTGGGCCGGTAAAGGAACAGAGGTAGAGGACAGGGTCCAAGCGGAGAATCAAATGCTCCTTTGGAGCTCCGGGGCCAGCAGAAAGCTTGTCTGGGAGGATGACTTACTGTATAAATGAAAGGCTCACAAAAATTAACCAAGTAGAGAAATGCTCCTTAGACAAAAAATATGTTTTATAGCTGTGGTTAAAAGTGTGCTGCTGTAAATAGCGGCTGTGCGTGTTACAGGCTAGTTTCAGCTTGGATTTTATCACCTATTAAAATTAAAATTATTTTGGCTGAATCCTTTCTCTCCATGGATGATGCTTCCTCTCACATCCTCCCTCCACGGCTTCACTGTTTTGGAAAGGTAACAAATTATCAAACCGATATGACTTCTTCCCTCTTCCAGGAATCACAGCTCCTTCCCATTACCTCCTTATAAGCAGGCTTTTGCCGCAGTCATTCGAAGACACGGTACGTGAGAAAAGTTCAGCATCCATTTTAGTGCTCTGTTATGTACAAAAGGAGTCATGAAACAGGCAAATATTATAAAAAGACAACAATTAAGAAAGACATTTGGGGGAGAGCAGTGATCTTCAGCAACAGATGATCTCTCTTCCTGGTGCCGAAAATATTTGATTTATACTCTTTCAGAGGAATGAATAGGGTGAACTAAAGTGTCTACATCTGCTCAAGACTGCATGGCTTTAATCACTGCTAGCCTTAGTGGTCTGCATATGCTTGCAGAAATTCTTACAATGAGATGAATAAATACATGAAAGCATTTGCCCGCATGACGGCACAAAGCAGAGGTTCTGAATAATGATGGATGAACCTCAAAGGAGATCATAGGTTCCATTTAGCTGAGCGCTCGCGCATTAGGGTAAGAGCCCTAACGACATAAACCACTTAAGCCTGCAGAAGTGGACTGCAAACTGATGCGAGAACTACATCTCCGCTCCTCCTGTCTGAGTTTAGGTTAGAACAACAGGGCATCAACTTTTCTCTTGGTGTCACAAGTCCAGCTACATCAGGATTTTAAGAACTACCTCCAAACAAACAAACAACTTAATTAGGGAGACAGGAAGAAACTCAAGTCTGTTGTTATTGTACCGATCTACCTGTCATTTACAACTTAAGCTACGCAGAATTTAGGAAATTTTTCTTCACCGAGAGGGTTATCAAGCATTGGAACAGACTGCCCAGGGAAGTGGTTGAGTCGCCATCCCTGGAGGTATCTAAAGGACGTTTGGATGAGGTACTTAGAGACATGGTGTAGTGGTGGTTTTTGGCAGTGTTAGGTTTATGGTTGGACTCGATGATCTTAAAGGTCTTTTCCAACCTATACGATTCTGTGATTCTGTGATTCTGTGATTCTGTGAATGACAGATATTTCTAGTGTAACTCACACTGTGTGCATGAGGAGACCTTTAGGGGACGTGGTTTTCCACCACTGTGTTGTCATCATGGTGGAGCAATGACCCCATTTTCTTCATGCTGTTGCCATACAACACTGATTTCCTGTATCGCTACAGCCGTGGAATAAGCTGAAGGGGCAAGTATAAAACTCATAGAAGTCTATCAGAACTTTTTTCACTGAATATAAAAATCTCCTAAGGTTGTTTTTGTGGAGGTCCCAGGTGAGCTCAAAACCAACGATTTGTAACTCTTCCAGAGGAAGTTGTAATGAGTGTCATTTACCGTTTTGAGGTTGTAAGTATTCTGCTTCCATATGGGACACAGCCAGGAACTTCTCTGTGATTACTCCATCTCTCTGAACTAACACTGCAAGCATGCAGCATCTATGCTCATACTTCACTTTCTATGAAAAATATTACTTGATTTACTCATATGAAAGATAATACTACATCCTTATTTGTAGGACTAAGTCTATAGATTGCTTCCAAGAATACTGGAATACTTACAAAACCTCCCCATGATTTCAGCAAGCTCTGGATCTGGCTTTATATGGGCTGTATCTTTATCACCCAAGCACGTACAAGAGTAGGTAGACTTCTAAAACCTTGTGTAGACAGCTGTGATGACAAAAAATGAATCACATACACTGTCCTTTAAGTAATTGCTCAGATTTTCCTTTTCTCATTCTTAAGAAAAAAAAAAAAAAATCTAATAGCACTAGAAGTGCTATCCCTAATTCATTTTTTTCCTCTATGGAGAATAAATTTCTGTTTTGTGTAAGTCTTCTTTGAATTGACTCTCTGTAAAGGCATGAATGTGAGGGGCTGGAATGCTCACTTCAGCACAGCCTAAATCTAGAGCTAGACAAAGACATTCCTGGTATTTAACTTTTTTTTTTTAAGTTGTTGTTTTGAAACTTCCATTTTTATGTGAAGCTTCATGACATCCTGAGTCAAAGCAATAAATGCAGCACATTTTCTGGGTCATAACACTCCCATCCCCTTGAAGAAATCATGCCAAATAGCTATGTCTGTATTCACTCAAAATAATACTTCCTCTAAAAATGCATGACATCTTATATGATTTACATCATGTTATATTGCGGATTAGGTTAATGACTTCTTGTGCTTCTGTGAACCATTCGATGTACCATGGACCAGAATATTATTTTATATAAAATATAAATAGAGTATATTGCTGCAGTGGTGGGTTGACACATGTATTTCCACTAATATCATAAGGGTCTAGAATGAGGGGTGGGACCAATGCGTAATGACCTCCTTCTTCCTGTGTAAAAACAAAAGTATTATACTGCTCTTCAGGGCTAACTGGTCTATTTATAGATGAGAATTAAATATTTTTCTAGCTTTGTTCTGGGGGTTTTATTTGGAACGTGTGTGTGCTTTAAATACTGAAGTGCTTCATTTCAAACACAATGGCAACTGGAAGAGTAACAGTTAAGAGAATTTTTTGGTCATCTGTTGCAGCCCTCTTCGGATGAAATCCAGGACAGGAATAATATATGGTTAACTAAAAGATTAGTAAACAACCAGATCACAGTAGCGTCCAAGGCATCCTCAAGATAATGACTATTTGTTCAAATGGAGTTATTTTATTTCCTATATGAAACAATTTCAAACATATACCATGCCTGTCTCTACAAGATAGGATGCATTTAGCTAATATCACAGGTTGCCACACGAGAGTAAAGTTTTGGAGTCATTAAGTCAACTAATGGGTGGCAAATAGGTGGCATGTCAATGATCAGTTGCATTCTGAAGGTAAAATAGGGCTAGGAATTATTAGGAAAGGAGTAGAAACAAGCAAAAACATCATTCATGACATTTTTTAAGCCTACAGTGTGCCCATACCTTGAATGCTGAAGTCCCAGTATTCTGATCACTCTCACCTTGAAAAGTATGTAACACACACAGAAAGAGAACAAAGAAGGGCAATGAGGATAATCAGAGTTTAGAGTCGTGACAAAGAAAGAAAAAACCCAAAGAAGTCAGCGCTGGAAAGATTTGAGAAGAGTATGATAAGATCATACTGAGGCGTGTATGGTTGAACGAGTTACCAAAAGAACCTAGGCCCAGTATTCTCTATTAAATCAAGAAGTTGGCAACAATCAGACAAGCAGGTACCAAGTTGCAAGCTAACAAAATCAAGTACTTTAGACACACAGTGCATAACTGAGCTGTGGAACTCATCAGGAAGATGTGGAGGCTAAAACACAAGCTTTAAATGGGATTAGATGAATTACTGGAGTATTTATCCAATAAACAGTAACAGTTAAGTAAACACAATGCAATGATACGGTGATATTCATGTCACCTCTGCTTCAAGAGGTCTCTAATTCACTGACTGAATGTCGTGGTTTAGCCCCAGCCGGCAACTAAGCACCACGCAGCCGCTCGCTCACTCCCCCACCGTGGGATGGGGGAGAGAATCGGAAGGGTAAAAGTGAGAAAACTCGTGGGCTGAGATAAAGACAGTTTAATGGGGAAAGCAAAAGCCGCGCACGCAAGCAAAGCAAAGCAAGGCATTCCTTCCCTGCTTCCCATAGGCAGGCAGGTGCTCAGCCATCTCCAGGAAAGCAGGGCTCCAGCACGCGTAACGGTGACTGGGGAAGACAAACGCCATCGCTCCCAACGTCCCCCCTTCCTTCTCCTTCCCCAGCTGTATATACTGGGCAAGATGCCGTATGGTATGGAATAGCCCTTTGGGCAGTTTGGATCAGCTGTCCTGGCTGTGCCCCCTCCCAGCTTCTTCTGCCCCTGGCAGAGCACGGGGAGCTGAGAAGCCCTTGCCCAGTGCAGCACCAACTAAAACATCCCTGGGTTATCGACACTGTTTCCAGCACAAATCCAAAACATAGCCCCATACCAGCCACTATAAAGAAAATTAACTCTATCTCAGCTGAAACCAGGACACTGAGGATCAGCAAGGATATGCCAAGGGGACTCTCTCTCTCTGGCCTGTTATACTTTTCCATAATAATCTACTGTTGTCCATTGTTGGAGACAGGCTATTGATCACCTTTTGCATCGATCTTTATACAGTCACGTTTTACACAGAAATGAAAAAATATACTCACTCGGACATGCAATATAATCATAAAACTGACATATTTTATTGGATTTGGCCTATTATGCCACTTGAAAAAATATTATTGTAGGAATATTGGGGGAAAAAAGCCATTTCTGAGCCAAAACCACCCTTTAACATACAATGTATCATACTTCTATGGATATTCTGTGAAACAGGACGCGCACTGTAAAAGATTATTATCCATCTACTAGGTGGAGGGTGCTACTTAATCTTTGGAAATCAACAAAGACTTTTTTAAATGCTTTTCTGAGTCCTTTTGTCACAATCGATTGTAATTCATCACAGGAATAATCCACTGAGAGGAAACAGGGATGATCCTGTCCCTGATCACTCCAAATTCGACGATTGGGTGATTCCTCCAAGATATTCCTCAGAAAAACAAAACTTATTGGGATCAATCCAGAGGTAGCTCAGTGAAATTTAATGGCCTGTGATATACAGGAGGTCAGACTAGATGATCTAATCATTCCCTTTGGCTTTAAACTTTATGAATCATGCTTGAGGTGGAACTGGTAATGGGAGTCATCTAATGGGAGTGGACATTGAAGCAACATCCCTGGTGCTTAGGGGAGCAGAGAAAGCTCGCAACATTTGGCCCGAGGAAGAAGAAACCAATTAAGAAGGCCTCTCATAAGAGGGAGAAAGTGCCAAAAAGGATTAAAGGGAGAGGTGTAGGCCTTGGCGATTTGGCAAGAAAAAGCTGAGGCCCGAGTTAGCCTAAGTGAAGAGAGAAATGAACATGGCCAAAGTCATGCTTGACCTCAAGTCTTTCAGGCAACAGCAATTTTTCCTGTTCCGTGCATCCCTTCACCCCTGAATGAACCCAATGGCTCCAGCAGCTTCAGCCCCTTTTTTGCTTGATTTGGGGATTTGTGATGTGGAAGTTGGCATTATCGGTTCTCCCTTGTTTCTGTGCCTCCTCCCTGGTGGCTCTGGCTTTGGAAAGGGTTGCTGCACGTAGGGCTTTTGCTTTTGTAGTACCGTGGTATCCTCCATACCACGCACGCAGCCCTTGTTCTCGTAAAAGGTAGGTTCAAAGCACTGTTCGGGTTTGTTATGTTCCTAGCCCAAAAGTTATAGCCTGTCAATTAATCTGGAGGTCTTTCAGCCACACGATGAAAAGGAGCATTCATATTAAAAACAAAAAATATGCGTTACAGCCTTGACTTCCTAATGCAACTGCCAATGACACAGCGAAAACTGCTGTTTGCACTTGAAGGGGGAAAAAATGTGTAGCTATTAGATATAAAATCTTGTAGCTCATGGGTAACTTTGTGTTTGCTGAGAGTTAACGTATTAACAACAACAGTATAATTTGCTGCTGTGCATTTTTAAGTTTTACTTCTAAGAACTGTGCATTATTTATAGAAATAGCCTGATTTACATGCGGTCCCTTTACAACTGCCGGACTGCATATCCAGCCGTTTACATGGCACCGCTACGTTACAACTTATCTCCTGTAACTATCTGTTTGAATAGGAAAATGAATATCAATCTGATCAAATATACAAGTCTCTTTGCATGAAAATCAATCCTCTGCAGAAGACATATTTTGAAGATTTAAGTGGGGTCTAAGTACTGCTTAGTCCTTGTGCATGCACAAGAGTGAATACCACCCACAGGGAAAAATATGCCATGGAAAAATTCATAAATAACTTTGAATAACAAAGACATTTGAAAATGTCATGATCTTCTTCACATATTTCATAAACAGAAAATGTAGTATAAATTCAAGGAAAACATTAATAATTACCAGTTATTTGCTCAGCCCTACCGATCAGCAACAGCCTAAAATATACTGGCAGATGTCTAGGCAAAATAAAGATAAACACAGTTGTGTTCAAACCACTTTTTAAAATTCCAGGGTGAGATTTACAGGGTTTTTGGATCTTGTGACTTTTCACTGTTTGTTTACTAGTTTAAAAATTTTAAAAGAGAAAAAAATTGTTTGCTCTGTGAATGCAAGCCTTAACGTCTCTCTTTTCAGTTCACATGCTTATTCAGATCAAAATATAATGTTTGAGACGTTTTCCTTCTGCTGAACATACCACTGTCAGAATAACTTTGCACACAGTTTATAGTTATTGTATGTAAAGTGTGCTTTGTACCAGAGATAAAAAGTTATACTTCTTTCATTGATAGAGTGGCTGTGAAACCATTTGTTTTTATTAAAAAAAAAAAAAAAATAAAATGCACAAGGCTCTGACCTGCAGAACCAATTGTTGATTGTCTATAGTGTAGGAGATTGTTCAACTATGAAGATATGGTTCATGAATTAGTAGGGTGTGACTGAATATAAGTGTTTTCATTTAACAGATCGTTATACTATTCTTTTTTTTTTTTTAATGTACTAACCAGAAAATCCCATATCCAGCTCAGCTTCTGATACTCAGACATTCATATCGTTGTAGAAGGAAGCTATCATACAATAAAACAAAAAGAATACTGGTATCAGCAAAATCGCTATATTTGCTAAATCCACGTTGCTGTCTAAGGAATACTATAAAGGAATGTTTTTCCATCTCTCCATTTTCATGGAAGCTTTTCAAAGCTGTTGTTTTTGGATTGTGAAATTTCTGATTTCACACCTTTTTTTTCCTTTGAACTTGGATTATTTTCCAGATAATTCTTGGGAAGCCAGCACGCTGAATGTACTTCACATCCAATCTTTTATTTGTAAAGTAATCCTCTGAAAGGAAATAGGAATTTTTCTTTATTTTAGATTAATTTCTTTTTTTTTTTTTTTCTTAAAAGTGCAGTTTTTAAGAAAAGGTTTGTCATAATCAAATCGGAAACACTGTCCAGAAAGGAGCAGGGTGTGACACCACATACCAATGACACATCAGGGCAATGATTAATATTATAACCTATAAAGTATCACATTTTGTTTGTTGCAAACACAAACTTGCCAAAGACAGCGTGTTCTAGCTAGAGCTGTGAAAAAAATGCTAATCTTTGTTTCCAAAGATCTGCATACAGCCAAGGTAATTTTTATGAATATTTGCAAATCAAAACTGGGGTAAAATTTCAAAAATCTAATTTTTGGGGATAATGATAGATTAAAGGTTCTCCAAACAGATCAGAAATTCAATGAGGTCTGAGAAATACATTCCCTCACAGCAATACTCGTTTTCAGAATGAAAATAGCTTTCTTGGATGACTTGCCCTTTTTTTTTTTTTCAATCCCTTCTGAAGAAAGAAATACTTCCTGTTTTCATTTAGAATAAAAATAGTAGTGAGGCAAATTGTATTCCAAATGTTTAACTTTTCATGAAACAGGTGAAAAGTTATTACATGTTGGTGAGATTTTTTAAATAGGATCTTTATTCCTAGCTTAAGGGGGGCAGAGAGAGAGAAAGAGAGAAGAGATGAATGGCAGTGACATCTGAAAATATACAACTCCTTTATATTAAGAGAGTTTGGTCATATAAACCTTCTGTCTTGTTGCTTTGAGACCCTTTAATAATGTTTGATACCACTAAAGTTTATTGTTTTTATTCATGAAAGCAAAGAAAAAAAGAAAAATAAGAATTTTAAATAATAGGCCGATCATAAACCTGAGCTCAATGAGTGATGAAGGAGTATTTTCCTCTGGGGAATAACAGTAGTTGGAAGGGTTTGTTTGAATGTAACCCCAAGTTAAAAAAAAAAAAAAAAAAAAAGAAAAAAAAAAAGAAAAAAAGGATTAATGTTTCAGCAGGTTGAAGGGGAAAATTATTTTCTACATTAGTCTTGCTATGAGCCATCCTGAGCATTAAGTACTACTGTAATAAGTCAAAGTACTACAACTGAAATAATGTTCTTACACGTAGTTTCAGGCTATTTTATGGCAAAGTATAGTGGTCTCTTTAATTAGAAGATGTATAAGAAAAAACAAAGTTCATGATTCTAGAGTTGAGAGCTGATTTACACTTTGCTTCCATGGAACAGATTCGATTTTTTTTTTTTTTAAACTGCAATTGGAGAAATTATTTTTAATTATTTTTATTAAACAGGTTATAGGGTTTGAAAGGCAAACAAATTATATGTGCAATAGAAGAATGAACTATTTTGTCTAATTTTTTCATATATAACTTTCAAAAGGCCTCCAAATTAGGATACTGCATCATTAAGCTTTTGACATTCGTCCAGTTAAAACTATTGACTCACACTTTCATTTCTTCCCCCTCAAATTACTACAGTGCCACAGCTGATCTAACTATATTTTCCATTTCTTATAAATAGCCACAAGAAAAGTATTAATTATCCTTGTACGATTTAATGCACCAACTGCCTTAACCTTTCAGGTTTTCTTAAACGCCACCATAACAAGGCATATCCATGGCAGCAAATGTGATTTATGACAGGAATCTTTAATTTCTGTTTTTAAATATGTTACCCACCGATCTGCATACATTTAAATTCGCCTGCAACACTTTTCTCTGTCTTGAGGCTGTTGTTTAATATTCAAGGATGATTTTTGTCCACATACATTTTGGTCTATGTCACCTCAGATTAAATTATTACTGTTTGCAGCCTTTTTGGAGCAGGCCTCAGGCCCTTATTTACAAGAATCAATGAAACAGTAATGAAAATCCATTTTTCATACTATCAGCTCTGGCCTGCTTTTATTTAGTTAGCTGTGTCTAAGCAAGCAATTCATTTTGTGCAAATGTCACGTTGATAAAAAAGGACGAGCCACGAAAGGGTTAATTATGAAATAAGGCCTCCGCTTTTGCCACCCCCCCAATAGCAAAGCACATCTGTAATGGTAAAATTAAAAAAATATTTTCTTAATGTATGCAAAGTAATGTATATTGACACATAAGCAAGCCTTTTCATGATGAATATTGAAATATATATGCAAAGCACAGGAAATGTGTAACATGTTATAGATCTTTCAGTGTACATTTAGAGGAAATGAGCCATTTATATTCCACAATTTAGTGAATACCTACTGTTTATTGGTACAGAGCACATAGGAGTATATTTGTCTTAGTAATTTATTTAGGTAAATATATTTATTCTTCTAGGGGTTCTTGTGCTTTTTCTGGTTCTATAGTACTAGACATAAATATTTAACAATGCATTGTCTCAAATGTTATTCATGTAATTTATCAGGGGAAACAGTGGAGCTGTAATAACTTTTAAGCCTGCACCTTCACTTAAACCTGAGATTGATTTAAAATGTGGGAAAGCGAGATGTTTCTCCATATACAGTAAGAACAAGGATGGTTTCCCTGAAGGAGCACGGCGTGAGTCACGCCAGCTCGGACGCCAGCTTGGAGAGAGGGCAAGGGCAGACGGTTCACTCCTCTCTTCTGGGCTGTCTTCTCTAATCTCCCCGTAATAAAAACATGAGTGAAGGAGGGTTTTTTTTTCTCAAAATAATTACTCTTGTTACATATCACCTCATTTCGCTCTGCAGCCTCGCTTCTTTTCATGCCGCTGCGGTCCCTCTCACACTCCCTTGGCTGGGAAGCCAGCTTTTGACTTCTTCCCTCCACCAACAAACCATCAACAACCGTTCAAAGGTCTCCTGAACCTCCGCCTGTATTCGTGAGACACTCCAGGTGGGAGGGATGGTTACAGCAAAGGGTATTTTTTCCTCCGTCAACTAATTCCTGAAGGCTTTAGCCAGCCAGTTTCCAGGCATTTCAGGACAAATTTTCCCTTACTTAATCACTGATGCCTGAAGATAGACTTTATGAGTGGACCTGCTAGCGTCTATTAGCATCCTCTGTCTCAGCGTGTGATCCTGAGCTCCTCGGTGAACGTATTCACACCACTGAGAGAGCATTTTGCTACTGACTTGAAGGCAATAAGGATATTAACTGATTATCTCTTCTCCTGGTTCTGCTTTCTCCATGTCTATAGCTCCCACCCTGGCAATTCAAGGGGGTTCGGAGTCATTTCTTCCTCATCTTCTATTCAGGCTGGCACTGCTATAGCCTTTTTGGTCTGTAAATTCAGGAATATTTCCTTTCAGACGATGCATCAAGTACTTAAGCACTTGTCAATACCTCTTTTCTGCAATCACTGCTGATGCAATGCAGCCAGGGTTTGGTTTCGTTTTATTTTTTCCTCCTTCTGTCTCTCTTTCTCTCCCCAGTCACAGACCAGTTGCACAGCCCACCCATGGGACTTCACAACCCCACCGAGGAAATTCTTTTCAGCTGAAGGATGGGAGAAGGTACATGCTATCCCATTGGCAGCTTGGCAACGAACAAATGTTAAACACACAATGTTAGGAGGCGCAAGTGGGAGAGAAACTAATGCAAGAGAGATTTGCAAGGGAAAAAAAAGAAGGTTCTTAAGAAATAATTATTCATGGCATAATCTTGAAAATGCAATATTTATCACTAGACAGGAAACTGGCCTATGTTTCCAAACCCAGAGGTTAAAATAAAAAACACCCAGTGACTCAAGATTCATTTGGGGGGGGGGGGGGAAAGAAGGAAAACCAGGCAGCAGCTTTCTGAAGAAAATACTTCACGAACTGGCTCTGTTAAACGTTGGGGCAGAGACCTGATCTCCCCAGGGATTTAAAATGGTAAGGAAGTATAGGGCAGCTCTGTATGGAAAAGCTTATGGTAAACCGAACCTTTTCCCCAAATCATTACGCAACTGTAGGCAAAGAGACTGAAATACAACCCAGGTTAAGTGTGGAGGTTGGATCTTAGCACTGGCACAGAAAACACGGACACCGTGGGTTACTGTAGAATTGCGCTTGGGCCAGGGAAAGTGGCACACGGCCACTGGTGGGGCTAGGGAAATAAAAATTTTTCATTTGGACCAGCACTACTTTGTAGGACCACATATATCAGATGAAAAAGTACTTCTTTCATCTTATCATAATTACTGCATGGCAGAACAGATACCCGCACTGGTTTGTGTCCTTCAGGAAGGGGAAGAGATTTGAAGAAAAGCAGAAATGCCCTTTTTTGAAGGACAGATGTTCATACATGTATGGTCAACGTCATCATAATTTCTCTCTAAGGTAATGTGGGAATTCAGAGCAAGACCCAAAGCTACAAATTGAAGAGTAAACACTGCCTCCTGCAAGTTGTAAAACATTTTCTACGAAGATGTGACTGTCGGTATCCCAACATCAGGACCTCAAGCCTAGTCTATGACGAACCCAGCATTCATCCAAAAGAGCTCTCTGACCGGCCAGACACAAACCTCCAAAGAACATGTACAATTCTTGAGTACTATGACCGTGAGAAAGGTTGTTTGCTTGCTTGTGTTTTAAAATGACATATAGCCTTTATTTTCACATGCTAAAACTCTCTTATACATCCTCATCTCTATCTCATTTCTGGAGGTGTATGCTGAAAGAGGAAAATGATTGCAGTCTTTTCGCAACAAAGTATATGAAAACTAGGTGAAAGTCTTGAAATTTCCGTTATAGCAGGGGCTATAAACTTGAACTTCATAAAAAAGATATATGAGGGCACTAATAACATAAAAAAGTGTTCCTACAAGATCAATATCATATTACAGAGGTGCTTTTGGTTGTTTTCAGCAGGTCATCATTATTTCTGGATATGCATGTACTTAGTACACCGATCAAAATTTATATATTCATATCTTATCTAGTATATCCATTTCCTGTTGCTTTCTTTCTGGTTAAATATCCATTTTAATTTTTCATGTTGTGCAAAGTACTTCGGTTAGCACTGATAAATTAATTTTCATTCTTTAAATTTCAAAATTTCCAGCTGTGTAAATTTAACATCACAATCATGAGGAATGCCTGCTCTTTATATTTCCCTCTTTTGCACTTTTTTAGGTTACATTAAAAATTTCTCAGCTACGATACTCAATGCTTTCAGTTAATAATAACCATCGCTACTTCGGATTATTACAATGAATAAAAGACAGCATTATGGCATATGTGTTAAGCATTTATCACTACATGACAGAACACTACCCTCAGAGCACAAATATGTGTGATTACGTTTCTGCTATTTTGGTTATTTCCTGAGAAAGAGTCTTCTTGTCTCTACCAGAGCATATTAAGGCACTATCTGGCCAAAATTATTGACTGCCTGATGGGTCGTACAGCTCTGGAAGGCCCTGGCTGCAGTTTGCATAGCGGCTGACCTATTTGCTCTGATTCAACTAAGTATATCTCTAAAGGAACCCTTAGGGTTTACAGTGTCAACAGTCCTGTTTTGTTTGGTTTTCTTCTCAAACTACTACTTATTTAACAGAAGCAAAATAAGAGATCAAAAGGGCACTTAATTAATTCATATCAAATTTTGTCACATAGCATAGAAAAGGATGAGAATTTTAGCGATATTGTCAGACTTGTATATACCCACTGGAAGATGCAATTCATACGCATCAAGTGTGTGCCCACAATGCCATTTTAGCCATTATATTTTCTACCTTCAAACCCAAAGCACAGAATTGTAACACCACTGATGCAAGAAACAGAAAAACATTATCACTGATGGATGAAGCTTTTTGCAACTTTAAAAAATAGGAGCCTAACTGTTAACCAGTTGACAGTTACCTTCAGCTGAATAAAGCCTTTATATTTAGGTATTTCTAATAACAGAATAGAATCAAAAGGAAAAGGGAAGGAAAATGTGTTTTCTCATCTTATCCTGAAATCTTGAGCTGTGAAAAAAAGAAGTCCTATCCCAAGCTGGACACAGTTTCTTGAACATGTAATGTGAGAACAAATTTAGATTGTTCCAATCATTCCATTGCATTTAGATAATTTCAGGACAGAATATTCCACATAACTTCAAACTTTCTAATCCTATTTATTTTTAAAAATATAATTTGACAGAAAATAACACACCAGTAAGTGGCTTCAAACTGAATATTTCCAGTCATTTAACAAATACATTTCCACTCTTTGGCTCCAAGGGAAACTTGGAGTAAACGGACAGTGGTTTGTTTTGGTTTTTTTCCTGCATTTTATTTTCATAGGTATATGTTAAAGTTCGAGTTTGATCACTACCTCTTTTCTGTACATCCTTAAGGTTGAAGTTAGAATTCAAATGTATTCACTTCAAGCCTATATTTATATTTTCTCCTCCTCATATTTTGTAAATGGTGGTGAGAGCTTCGTATGCGTTAATATTTGCAGCAGCAGGAATATTTTACTGTATAAACCCAAGCACATACTGGGAAGAACCACTGCCTGTCAAACCAGGGGAACAAAACTCTTGCTACAAGCACAAGCTGTAACTCCCTGCTGTGAGCTGGGAACAAAAAGAGGTCAACGAACCCATTATGGTCAAACAAAATATTCCAAAGAATTGATTTTCAAATAACTGACGTAAACTATTGAAAACAGAAAAGGAACTAAGCCCAATATAATACAAATATGAAACTAAAAAAAACCATGCCGATAGTGTAATTTAGAAAGTGTCACAGAAAAGACAGTCTTAATACTGAAACTCTTATAAAGTTTTAAATATCAAGGAAAAGAAATAGATGGATAACCCGGTAGGGATAACTATTGCTCAAGTGTCACATGTGAATTTGCAAGGAAGTGGAATCTCACTGCACCTGTAGACAAGGGGGTCACCACCAACATAAGTCCTGTGGAAAGGAAAACTATAGGAGCTTTGAAGTGTTCCTTTATCATCTGTTCATCAGGGTGGAGATGTGCTGTTGCAAGTATGACAAATGGTATTTCATTTAATCTTCAGCCCAGTGACCGCATCTTGGGATCACCTATAATGGTCGAGATGTCCTTGTGTGCTCACTTCTAGCTGTATGGCCCAAAACTTTATGCCTTCTGCAGCTATTTCCCCTCATCCTTTCGCCCTTCACATTTTTTTCTGGCTTGGTGCCGACACGCTTAGTCCATCCTAAGGTCTACCAAAGCTTATTAACTTTTCTACGCTCCTTCTGGCAGTCTGCATCTTCATCTATTTCACCTTCTTTGGACTGGGAGGAGTCCTTTTGCCTTGTGCTTATGCAGCACCTACCATAGGAGGGTCACGGGCTGGGGCTCAGGCTCTGGGGTACCAGCATTCACCCCAGGGGCTACTGAATACGCTGCCTTGGCAGCTGACTGCACAAGTAAAGCTATCCCCAAACAAGTAAATGTGACGCCACATGACTACGATAAAACTCAAACTAAAGTCTATGCATACTTATACCATTTCATGAAGTATCCCCTTTTTTCATTACTTTTTTTCCTCTAAGGAATGCTTTGTATGAGAGAAAAAAGGAAAGATGAAGCAAGAAACTGAGGGATTTGAATCCACAGTCCCAATAATAACAGAGAAAGTAGAAGTCCAGACCTTTCAGGTACTTAAATGTCCTTTGATGCTCCCTAATTCTACTGATCTGGTATTGCTCTATAAACTTCTCAGAAATTCAAAGTTTCTTCAAGTCCTCCTTCTTAAAAGGACCTTCTAAGGAATGAAAGGAAACAATATCATGTCCTTTATGTCACCAGCAACAAAGTGTGGATGTCAAATACTAACCAACACTGAAAAACCATTCATGATTACTAAATCCCAAATAAATAAAAATCCATAACCACTATGGAAAAGTGTCATTTGTAACTTGAAAAAAAAATACAGTAAATTGTTAAGTAAATTATTCCGTGAATATTCATTATTTTAGATAAAAATATTTACATTCCTTTCATATTAAGACAGCTCTCTAGAAATGGGATGTTGCACTTTTTTGTGTTACTTCACAGCAGGATATGCCAAAATGGTACCTGCCATGCTATCCGGCAAGTGCGGAGCACAGAATTAGTATCCATTGATTGGAATGTATATGACTCAACTGAGACGTATTTCAAACAAGTTTGCTTTTGAATTTGTGTCAATTTACTAGCCCAGACTCACACCTGTTCTTAGCACTTACTTGCCAGCTGCAGGTAAATACAGAATTTTTGTAGGCAAGCCAAGAAGGGCAAATTATCGTGTGGGAGACCTCAAAGGAAAAAAAAAAAGGATTGAAGGGAAGTTATGAACACGCTGCGTTTCTCACAGATTTGTTTTTGGGGTACAACCATGCATTTCTTCACCCTAGGCTGACTAAACCATCTGCTGAACAACAAAATCAAACCACAAGTTATGTACAGTGTACAACTAACTGTTCACTACAGGAATCCAGCCATTGTGCCCCACCAGGTCAACCGCCTTCCTTTTTACTCTGAATCAGTAGGGATTTTTTTGTCATAAATATCACACAGCATCATTTTCTTTCTCTCATTGCAGAAGCCTGAAGACACCTATAATTTTCAGCAACCAAACCTGTGTCCAGTACTGAAGCAATATTTGTGTTTTATGATGTTTAGTTGCAGCCGAGCATCTGGACAGTCATTTCTTTGCCCATTTTCATAAAGACCTTTGAGTCAGTGCAATTCAGAAAGGCAAATAATAACCGACGTTTTCCTGCGAGTCACCAAAAGTCCTTGTCAAGAAGCAAAGAGCGAATGCACCCAGGCTGACACTTAGGATGTCACATCTGCATCGTCGTTCTGCCAAAAGCATCAAGGGACATCCGCTGGTTCATAAATCAGTGAAAACCGGGTGATACAAGTACATTTTATTTATTTTGCATACTGCCTTGCCTCTCGAGCTGGAAACCATGTGAATGCCATAGGTGCTAGATGCAAAGATTTCTCGGAGAGGATTGACGGCTTGGCTACAAAACGATTCTTCACATCAACCAACGAAGTCAGTGGCCTGCAAAACCAGCTTTCCAGGAGTGCCTTTTCATTACTCCACCATAGCTCCTTGTAACCCTATTACCAGACACGCGCTGCAAGGTGAGCCTCAAAGAGAGAATTAACAGGGCCTGCACAAGCTCTTTTCATTATCTTCTCAGATGCCCAGTTTAACTTCCCCGTACTGAAAAGTTTGAAGCCTCCTCAGTCTAATGAGCATTAAAATCTCAGGAGTATTTCTGTCTGCACGCTTAGAGCCTTCACTCCTCCTTTAATCCTGGTGCCCCATCAGTTACTTCTGTAAAGCAAAGGCCAAAGGATTGAGTTTTAGAAACACAAGCGTGAGCTCCGAGAGCACCAACTGTAGAGCACACGGCAACTCAAGACGGCGAGGTGCTGTCACCGGAGACCACTGACAGTCCTAAGCACAGGAGACTGGTTACGTATGAGTTAAAACATTTGTGACCTATTTAAAGATATCTGCCTAACGAAAGATACCAGAGGTGTGAACCGGGGTAGATTCCCTCGGTACGTTAGTGCAGCTCCCATTAGTTTTAATGGGACTTAACGTGAACAATTGTCCTCTCGCAGCAGGAACGCGCAAACACCTTTAAATACCTGTTATGCTCAAAACTTGTTTTTAACCTGTTTTGTTAATTTAAAATATACCTAATCATGTATTTATCCTAATATCAGATCCTCAGGCAAGAGCTTGTTGTATGAAATGGATACACGTAGCTCGTGTTTAAAAAAAAAAAATGTGACTTCATCTTTGCTTTTATAGGCCCACTAGATTCAAAGGAATAGCCCCTGGAAATAGTAACTGCTGTGATATGCTTATGGCTCCATTTACAGACTTTCTTATAGGTTCATAAATGGAGACTAGGAGGAGGAGGGAAAGGAATAAAATTTAATAACTGAATAAAAATGTAAATAAAGATTTGCCTAAAATTACTTGTCCAAGAAATAATTCTCCCTCCCCCTTAAGCTAATACTTTGATAAGCTCTGAACAGTGATCCTGATTTGGAGCGTGACCTTTGAAAATGCTCTCCAGCTTGATTAAAGATGTATTAAATTTGTTTAAATAAACCTCGTTGTAATGGCACATCATTTGTAAGAAGCTATTAGGGGGCTGGAAACTGTGCTGCTGTATTTGCATGAAAATGTGCCCTGCTCGAATTGAGGATCTCTCTTGAATTAACCGCAAAGGAAAAGTGACACTTTCATAATTTTTTTTGACAAAAGGGAAAAAAACCCTCACAACTTACAAAACTTTATGCTAAGCTCTATGAGAAAGGAGGTAACTGCATATCAAATCAGGGCTATGTACACAACACACTCTTCCCCGAACCACTCTCCCCTCTTTTTTGTCAAGATTTGCTTAACTTAAATTTCTTTCTTTTTGCCTGCTTTCCCCTTTTTTCCACCCTGAAAAATATCTTTGGAAAGGGAAAAAAAAAAAAAAAGGGCAACAAGAAAATGTTTTCCTGTGTGGTTTTTCAGCTGATTGAGAGAAAAACAATCCCATGTTAACACCAGAAAAAAACAAACAGTAACACAAAAACTTAAAAGAGCCTGGTTGACATTGATTCTATTAAAAATATAACTTTCTCCTTTCAGTGAGGTTTCAGGCAATGAGATTTTGCAGCACTTCAGGAAAGGGAAAACGTAATGCTGGATATCATGGAATTTATGTGATTAGGCAGAAAGGTGGATGAATAGATAGATACATCCCATTCCTGCTTGAAGCATATAGATTGCCAAATGTACTTTAATTTCTTCCAATAGCTCCCAACTGAGTGAGTAACTGCTACGCTAATGAAAAAGTCTCTCTCCCTTAAATCAAATTTTAAATTAAAACCTTTCCCATTTCCCAGCTAAAGCCAGGACTCTAGGATACGTATGCATACTCGGGGGCCTGGAGTCTTTCTTTGTGCTCCTTGTCCCTCACCACCTATTTCACACGTCAGTCCTCTACAGCCATCCTGGTACTTGCATCTTTCCTCGTACTTTCAATAACAGCGGCGGCAAGGCAACGTGGGTTCATCTACACATGGTCCTTGGTGCTGTGAGTGCTCAGGGAGCCTCTGTCCACCCTCCAGCCCCCACCCCAAACCACAAGCTTACATTGCAGAGCACGGGTCTTATTCTGAAGCGATACATTATGGACTTTCATTTTCCTACTTGTTGTTGTGGTTTCATCTTACAGATCTTCTTCTCAAACTCTCCTCCAAAACCACAAGGGAAAAAAACATGCAAAATCATGAGGCTCTCAGTAAATCACAAGAGTCAGCAGCGCTGCATGATGCAAGAGGCCGTTGGTATGGGCAGTCTGCAGAGCAGGGAACATCTGCCCTTCAAACGTAGAACAACATTCAAAGAATGAGATTTTGAGCAATTATATTTTTGTTTGCAGCCATTCCTCCCTTTCTTTTCCCCAGCCACTAGTAAAATCTACGAACAAAGAAAGCTCGAGCTTTGCAAAATGTAGCCGTAGATTATTTATTGTTACCAAACACCAAGCACATGCACCCGCATGTGCCAGCAGCTTTGCTTGGTCACAGCCACAGCGCGTGCAAGGTGAGCTGGGACACCATTAATCTAGACTCTGTTCAACGGGAACTCGTGCAATTGGCACAAATGCTCAAGTGTTTGAGTAAAAGGTTTACCAGATGAATATTGAACCAGAACTAAAGAAAGATTAAATATTAGGAACAAAAATTGCCGACTCAGATTACAGAAACAGTCAAATAGTCTAGTTACTCTGGTAGCGAGAGACACCAAGCACCTTTAAGAAAGTCATAAGGAATTGCCCTTTACTGGATGATATTAAAAGATCGCACCCAGAGATATCTCATGTAGTAGACAGTTTAGGCTCTGAAGGGATTATCTGGTAGCTGAGTTTCCCAGGTCAGTTCTAGGCTGTGTGATTATTTTTCCTTCTGACTGACTATCTTTCTAAAACAAAGTAAGAAGAATGACCTATATTTTGTTTAGGTCTACTTCTGCCGCATTCCTGTGTATTTACTTTCTGCACTAAGCTGTCATGACTGTATAGATCTATCTGCATATGAGTTGTGCTAATCGCCCGTCTCTGAACTCTTCAGACCTCTGTTATACACAACTCTGGTACTCATGGGTAGATCCACAGACAGACGGAAGGACCCAAATGCTATTGCAAGCAGCAAAGGCCAACTTTTAACTTATTTTGCATGGTAAATTCCTGGGCAACACTTTTCCACTATCTCACATTTCCTTATACGATGCACTAACAGCTTGCTAAGAATTAGCAAGAGTAAGTTGCACTCCTTTTACTGAAAACATATCACAGTGTAGCCAGGAACACAAGTCAAGAGACCAAGCCAGAAATCTTGCATTCCAGATCATTCACGGTCTCTTTTCTAATTGCACACCAGTGTGGTGCAAAATGCATGGATGTTTCAGGAGGTAAGATGCAAATCCTGCCCCTGCTTGATGGGTACCCAAAGCTGCAGGGCACAGTCAGCCTCCTGCTCCTCCCATGAGTCCGCTGCTCATCGGTGCACAGCAGCCCAGCTTGACCAAACCCTTTGTGAGTTTTCTCCTAGATCTGGATCGTCCCAATAGTTCCTGAAGAAGGGTGATGGAAAACATCCTCAGGAAGGAGGGAAGAAAGCTTTCCCCACATCTCCACAGTCTTGATGAGGGCTCCAGAGCTCCAGCCACAATGTTCTTGTGCAAGGGGTGGGGAACAGAGCCACCACCTGGCAGCTGCCTGCATGAGAACTGCCACCTCCTGCCCTGTTCGTGTGGACCTGTCCTCAGAGGGTGCGGATGTGGGAGCTAGACCACCGGTATGGGGCTGACACCCAAGCCCCGAGCAACGCAGGGCAGGCCAGCCCACAGCGAAGTGGCAGGGACATTGAGAAAAAACAGAAAATTTAGAGGTCCACAGAGCAGAGTCTTCAGGCATCACAGTTTTTATTCCACATCCCTGCAGCCAGCCTAAAGCCTGTCTTAGACAGACAAGTAATTTTTTATTTTGGGCACTAGCCATCCCATCTCCATGCTCCCATGGAGATCCATTAAAAGACTGGTCTACTTGGCATCAGCGAGCTGCTGCCAGACAGAGGAGCTCAGTTCTCTTAAAGTCTGTGCCATCTTCCTGTGTTAAAGAACCACATTTTCTTCTTCTGACATGTTCTCTTATCTCTTTTTGGTTTTAATTTACCATTCTAAATTGAGATACTAGAGCAGGTGGAAGCAACCCAGCTCCAGGCTAATTGGTTCATCATGCACGTTACGATAATTTTCATTCTGGATTTCGATTAGGTCAGTATGGAGACTGCCTTGGTCAGAGTCTGTAATGATCTGCTTATTAACTCTGTTGCAGGGTCCTTGACTGTACTCATGTTATTAGAGATTGCAGCTGCCTTCAGTTCTGTGAACCATGTAGTTTTATTGGACTGTCTAATGTCCTGTGCTGGACTAAGTGTTTGGTTTCTGTCCTATCTGGCACCAGGATTTTGTTTGTTCCTTTAACATACCTCCAGTCACATTGAAGTTCTGTGTGTTATTCTGCTGGGTTTTATTCCAGTTCCAGCAGTATTCATTCACCAGTATTCATTAAATACTGAGTCTCCTACCACAGCACCATTAGGGAGGGTGTTTTCTTCATTGAACAGATGATCTATTTATAACGTTTTCATCAAGTTCTAGTATGGCAACCTTCTAGTTTTCAAATGGTTTGAAATTTAGGCTCAGAAAAATTTTAGTAGGCCTTGACCAAATCCAAAAATAATGGATCACTAGTGATTGGCAGAACATAGAAATATGGTTGTGACAAGGGGCAGTACTCCTTATTTGTGTTGCAACAACAGATATCTTGCTATTGGGATATTTTAACAAATTTGGGATCATTTTTGACACGAGGCTTTCCATATCTGAGCACACTACTAGCACTTTCAGTATTTCCTCATCTAAACAGTGTTTCCAGAAAAAGACATTTTCTTGCTTAACTGACACAGATTCTTTTTAATGCTTTTATTACAATCAGATTTGATTACTGCAATGCATCTTTCTGCTCATCTTCCTCTTGTTAGTGTTAGTTCCTTTCAGTGGTTTAGCAAAACTTCTGCCACTGCCTAAAACTGCTGACAATAAAAATCGTGTTTTCTATTATATGCATTATTCTTTGCACTGCTTCCCTGTTTGTTGATATGTAATCCTTAAATGGTTTGATTTTTAAGAATGAAACTCGTTACTGGGTACGCGGGCAGGATCTTCTGCTGTGGGTGGGAATGTCCCAGAGATGCTGGGTAACTTCAGGGTGGTGGGAGAAGGGCATGAGAAAGAGATGGAGGGGTATCTCATCAGTGGGAAAGGGGAAAGAAAGCAAGCTTTGAGGGAGGGTGCAAGGTGTCTGCGTGTGTGTGTAAGGGGTGAAATGTAGCTTCAATATGTTTATCAGGTGCAAGAGGTTATAATTTCCCTAAGAAAAATGCTTTTGCTACATAACTGCTTTTCCCTAAGGAAAGCAGTCCTAACATGTGCAATTTCCCTAAGGTTTCTGTGTCAGGGATCCAATTCAAGATCTCTTGGTCTTCTGACATATCCCAGATTTTCTTACTATTTCCATCCCCATCAGTTCCTCTCTTGTTGAGATTTTGGAAGGTATTAATTCTCTTAATGTTTTCAATAAAGGCATCAAAGGTATTTTGATCAGACAATTGAAGTGATCAGCACTGGTCTGACTCAACTCCAACTGACGGCTGTGGTTAAATTCCCAGCAAATTTATGTGGAGTGAAATTAGAGACATATGAATGAGCATATATGAAAAATACCTCCCCCTAAGTGTTGCGAGTAAAGCTTTCATTTTCACAGAGAACTATGTCTTAAATTAAACTGACCTTATGGAAATTTACCACGTAGAACATTCTAGACATCAAGCTGCCCAAGCCAGAGGCTCTCTGACATGTTTAGCTGTGACAAGCCTTTGCTCAGCTCCCAATTTAAATGCAAATATTTGTTCAGTTCATTTGTCCAAATTACTCTGTGAGCTTCACTACAAATTTTGGTTACCACAATTCTCACTGACTTTTTCAGATGAACGTCCAACCACTCAGCATTTTTGAGCATATTGGGCTTTCATTTTTTGTAGTGGGCAGGGTTTGTTTTGTTTGGTTTGGGTTTTTTTTTGAGAAGCAACAGATCGTTGACTGTCTCTCTTAGTGAGGTTCCCATAAAAATGATAGAAGGCCTCCTTCACTGAATATACGGATTGGAGGTGAAATGGCAATATTCAAATTGATACTGCCAGACCTAAAGCAAACAAAACTGGACACATTTTGTTGGAATCTTTGGATAAATTACCATCTCTGTCTCACCTTTTAGCCTGTTGTTATAACGAGCTTTGCTTTTGTTTTTTCCCCTCTGCACCTCCCTCCCTTCCTCTAGCAATCCTGATGTCCCCAGACTCAACATCATGTCTCTTACTGTAGGCTCATTTCATTTCTCCCTAAGGACAACCTTTCCCTCAGCCTTTGCGTATATTTAAGGGAGAGGATACCTCGCTGAAGATACGTGCCCAGTTTCTTTGGAGCTAGGGGTTGCCTGAAATCATATTTCTTCATGTATTCAGAGGCAGTGATTCTTCATTTAGGAAACCTGACATACTGAGTACAACTGCCTAACTAATAGTTAAGGAACAAATTATAAAGCATCCCAAATGCAGTTGCCCTGCTGAACTTTTCCTTGTCCAGCTTATATGGCATTTAATTAAATAATGCTCCATTGCACACCATTAAAAAAGTATCAGGAAGACTTTCTTGTAAGAAATATCTCCTTCTAAAACCGAGGATAAAACCTAGTCCCTGACCAACATAAAACCCTTCGGTGTATGCCTCTGGCATTGGTATTCACTGCCTGGTTTACATACTTATATCTATCTAATATCTCAAGGATTCCTAAAGCACCCATCACAGTGGTATCAAAGGATCCATAATTTGCAAAATAAACTTTGTATGCAATAAAACTATATGAATCATGTCATCTGCAACAAATTTACTGGGAATCTGTATTCCAGAGCTACTAAAAATTTACCAACTTCACACCTCACTTCTGTTTTGGTCATTTATTTTTACTTGCAGTTGACTGAGGTTTCATGACTTAATTTTCTCCGTAAGTTTCTGCTTCATCACACCATGTACGAAAGAGGGAAAACACCAGCTTGAAGTTTTTCCTTAAAGCATTTTTAGGTAATCAGGGAGGAGTGAGAAGAGAAAATTAAGAAAAGCCACAAAAGATTATTTATCCAGAAGTATAAGAAAGTTCTGATTCAAGCTTGAATCAGAGGTTTCAATCCCAAAACAGTGATTTCCATAAAGCTCCATGTTTAAAACAATCCAAAGAATTAAACTGTCCTAAATGCGCATGCTGTTAGAGTTAACGGAAAAAGTGCAAGGGGTCGTAGCTTACTAATTACTTGTAAACTCTTATTAAAAGGTAAGTGCTCCTACACAAAGAAAAAGAGTGGGTCACAACGTGAATCATAAGTATACTGATGATAATTCCTTGACCAATTTTTCTAACACCTGTAAAATTCTCCGATATCTTATTTCTCACACTCAGTTGCTTAAAAAAGTTTAAATGTAAGCTTTACTGATTGCACTGATAGTTATCACAAATTTCTGTGGGATAATCGCAGAATAAACCACTGTGTAAATGGACTGTAATTGTAAATTGTCAGTAATAACATAATGCTGGCATTGGTTAATTATGGGCTATATTTGATCCGTGTGTACCACTCTAGTTACTTCAATTTGAGTTAGTAATAGCCCAGACTGATTTTAGATATGAAAGATTTTTATTCCAGCAGCAATAAATCATATTGAGGGATGTTGGACTTTATTCTTTTAAAACTTACAACAGGCCAAATATTTCAACTTTACGCAAAGTTAGAAATCGAGGGATAGGTCTTTTTTGGGGGCGTGGGTGTTGCTTTGTATATTATAGATACACTTGCCTTGGTTGATGCAATGTATGCTGCACAGAAAAGTACTTTTATAGCTTTCTGAGTGTCTATTTTACTTAAGGAAGGCAGAAGGCAGCTTCTAGCTGTCCCAGAGCGAGCACAGCAAGGGCTCCCACTCGCAGACCCCGACTGAGTACAACAGGACACGCAACAGGACTGAGTGTAAATGAAAAGCCGTGCTGCGCTGCCAAGCATTTTGTAGGGTAAACTCTGTGCAACAAGTAAAACTGCATTTCTAGGCAGCAGCAGACATTGACATTTAAAAAAAATATATATATGGTACAGCTCAAGCAGTCAGTATGATCTAAATGTTCAGATGAACTCTAAAATTTAAGAAGTGGAATCCTGGCTCAGTTGAAGGCAATGGGAAAAAACGACTAGGAAAAATAATCAGATCTACAGCTTCCTTAGCACAACAACGTATTTGGGCCCCTTTTAAAAACAAAACAAAACAAACCAACCCAAAACAAAACAAAAAAACCCCAAAACTTATTTATCATTACTATTAACATGATTAACATGTGCCTCCCTTCTTTCCTTGCATGCCAAGGTGTTATTATCCAGAGCCTTACTTTCTCAGATTTGTCGGAAGAGCTTTGACAGCTTTACCAGCAGTTTCCCAGAGAAAGAGCCACAACAGGTCCTGCCCCACCACTCCTCCAGTCCAGATGAAGGTTATTTCCCTCCCCACTGGACATGTTGATCACTGGGTCCAAGCCAAGAGCCAAGACCTTAAAAACTCTCACGTTAGTTACTTTTGTTCAATTTTCAGAATCCGACTATTTCATGAAGTCAGCGTTGATGCTGGCTGAAGCTGGGATCAGTAGAAAACTTTCTAGCCCAAAGAGTAGCCCTCAAGCCTTTAAATAAATGATTATAAAATCATCGTAGGGTCAAAAGCAGCCAACATAATGCCACAAAGCAGAGCAGGCGTTGTGCCTGCTGTGAGCTGCAGCCTTAGCTGGTACGGGACAAGGTAGCGTTGGGCATGAGGGTAGAAGCACTCTTGCATTCGTTCCTCTACATTTCACCAAGGTGATGGTGCTGGAGGTTACCAGACAGGAATACAAGGCAATTAACAAACTGACAAAAGGTATTTTCAGCGTTTTGATGCAAAAGGTAATGACATCTGTGCAATAAGAGCTGTCACATGATGTTTTACATCATGTCACAATGATGTCACAAAACATACTGTAGCCTTTTAGATGATGCGCTACATCCTCTTACACCGCTAGGTCACAAATGATTTAAACAACCGCTGTTCATTTTGAATTAGCGTAACTGTTTGCAAAGAGATATGAAAATAAAAACAAGAGCGTAGTAAGAATAACATTAGTCATGGCCATATTATGGCTATCACAAAAAATTACTGAAAGCGATACGTGACACCTGAGTAGTGACTTCAGGAGAAGTTACAGGTTAGCGTTGGAGTTGTGGCAGGCTACCAAGAAACGCCTGGCAGGCATATTATCTTTTTAAAGAGTCAAAGAGGCAAAACTTCAAAGGTGTAACACAGCAAATAAAACACAGGTGCCCTACAACCACCACTGAAAGGCAAGTGATGCTGAGCACACCTCACTGCCAGACAGCTGGAGCAATACCAAGCATGTTGCTGTCATTCCCACAAGTGCTCTCTTTGGAAAAGAATACCTCCAGGAATGTATATTAAAGGACTGGAAATGCTAATTTGCTGGCACAATTTCTCTCAAGAAATCTCCTGCCAGTGGGAAAAAAAAAAAAAAACAAAACACAAAACAAGAAGATCATAGAAATGTTTGTATTCCTTTTCATTTAAGCCCCAAATACGGTTTGTTTGGGGTTTTTTTTTGTTTGTTTGTTTGTTTTTTTTAATTTAATTTTGTGGACCAAAAGTGGCATTCCAGGTTTCTCAGTTATCACTTATACGAGCCACCCTGTGCACATGAAAGTATTTTGTGTGGTCATTACCTTCCTTGGTGTGTATTTGAGAACTTGTTAAAACAAATTGCAACTGGTCTGCAAAATGTACATAGAATTTTTTTTTTTTCCTTCTTTCTTCCTCATGCTGAAATAGCTAAGACTAATAATAATCTGGTTTCATTTGCAAAATATATATCCTTAGGCTGATCATATGATTCATAGTGATTGCAAAACAGAGATTAAAAAAAAAAAAAAAAAAGAAGTATTTTAGTCGCCTGGGTTATGAAAAATCAAGAAGTTACTTAACATCTGCAGCCAGAATTAAGTATCTTAGGTACACAATGTATCGGGGAGAGCACAACAGCTCCTTAACTCGCCTGAACCTTGCTGCCAAAAGTTTGAGTTGAGTTCGTCGTCGGAAGATTTACAGCGGTGCTGAGCGAGGGGGAATTTCTCGCAGCACTCGTGCAGAGGAGAGGTGGCCAGGGAACCGCAGTCCTGTGGTTTGGGGACTGAAGGGTACGCATTTGGGCTGATCTTCAGTCCTTATTTACTGACTTTTACTGAGTCCAAAACAGATGTTCGTGCTCTTTATAACAAGGAGGTTGGAAAATACCGCTTTGTTATAGAAAGACAATTACATGAGAAAAAGCCCAAATTAAGTTACGCCTCTGAGTTACAGGTGCTCTCTGGAAAGAAAAAGTGACTTTCTGCTCTGGCACGACGTGCCAGGCATCACTGATGAAGAGCAATAACGAGCAAACAAGTTGGCAAGCCAAGGGCAGCCCCCCACGGCGCTCATCCCAGCCAGCGCCCAGGCAAAGCCTCCGCGCTGCCGGGCACGCCTCAAGCAGCCTCCAGAAACCAAAAATAACCCCAAAATCTTTTCCAGAAGACCATACTTCAAAAATCTCCCCTTCGCATTTTTCCACCACAGTTTTACTGATGCTAAGTAAACCCAACGACGACGTCGTTCACAACACCGCGCTCAGCCTGCATCATTCACTCTCTTCTTGCTGCTGTGATGTGATGACGGTGGTTTCGGATGCGGCCCTCGCTCTCTGCTTTGTTATTTTGGGATTTTTTCCATCAGCTGGTGTGCAATGATCAGTAATAAGCCCAAAAGGCCAAATTGTCCAGTCTGCTTTCAGTGGCAAATGAATTAGTTCTGCTGGCCTTCTGAAAACCAAAAGTAGTATAGGAAGGTGAATGTTTTCATTTCAGGTCCTATAGAATCTTTTCAGTAACTCCAGTTACTGCAAAGTTAAATAACAAACTAAGCTGACGGACTATTCGGTGGCTCTTTCGAGGTGAAAAATGGATTTCACAATTAAGAATCAATTTGATGCAATCCCATGCTTCGATACAGCAAAAATCCTTTATTTTCTAATAATTATTCATTGAGCACCTCCTGCATTGACCACATACTTAATGCTGTCCACTATGCTTAATCATTTATTCAAAGAAAATTTCTCTCGCCGACAAGGAGCCAGTGTCAGTTTTAATGGCACGAGTCTTGTTTCTGCAGAGTTTGCTGTCCGGCTTTTGAACTGCTGATGATTTGGTAAGAGCAAAGTCGAGGTTACAGACCCTGGGATGCCCCAATTTTAACTAATTACCTGATATTAAGGTGTTAGTAGACAGAATCTTTCCAACTGCATTTAACAAATCAAAAGCATTTTATTTTAGCTATCACAGAGGGAGAAAAATGAGGAAAAAGCTTCTGCTCGTAGTGCTGGCATCAGCTGCAGTCAGTGGGGTTGTCCAGGACAGCACAGATTTCACCATTACCCTTTGCTTGTGATGACTGTTTGGGTTTTTAAAAAAAGGAAATGGAAAGGGAAATAAAAAGCTTTCCCATGCTATCTTAGAGGCAGAGAAAGGAGAACTGACCTGAAACGGCATACCTGTGGGGCTCAGACTGCTCCGGGCTCAGTTGCAGGGCTGCTCTGCTGAATATAGCAGCAGGAGGTACAGGGGCAGGGGACTGGAGTTGTCCGGCTGTTAAATAAGCGTCTCCTCTTATTTCTGCTGAAACCAGGTTCATCGCTTCGCTAAGCAGCTTGCCGTCAACGAGCTCGCCCTTTCCTTAGGAAAGGGACGGTGTAACCAGAGACTGAGGGCCACCGCCGGCGTGAGAGCACCGTACCTTCATCACCCAGTAAAAGCAATTTTGGGGCAGCACCGCACGTCCTGCCTGTACATCTCAGACATACAAACAGGCGTCACCGCAGGCCACGGAGCTGATACTTACAGAAGTAGAGGTGTATATGATGCTCCAGAATATCTGCCAGAGTAAATAAGTACTGCTAGTACAATTTACTGTAGGACCATTTTGAGATGAGTGGGGTTATAATGCATCTGCAAAATCAATTTTTGTATCTTGATTTAAGAGTCTAGCCCAAAGCAATTTTTGTTACTTTGAAATTTTTTATTTTTCTTTATCAAGTCTCTCCAACAGCTGAAAAAGCTCTTGAAATACACTTATGTAAACCTGCCTTTTGTGTCTGTCTCTGCAAAAGAAAAGTTAGTACTGAACGTTGCCCTTGCCTGTGAACTGCACTTCTGGGGAGAAAATTCGGTCCCTTCCATTTGAGAAATGAAATTTGTTAAGTGCCTGGGCCACAAAGCAGCAATAAGACTGTTGGCAATTTGAAAGACCAAATTAAAAACAACAAAAAAAAGCAAACAGCTGAGACGCTGAGTCTAAAAATTATCTACAACACATGCATAGTAAAATGTTTTTACAAATTCTCCAAAGGATTTTTAATTATTACAGATTGTATTAATTAGGTAATTATGCAATAGATTGGTTTGGAACCATTCCCATCTATTATGTATACATGTTTTTTAAAAACTGTCCAGCTTTGTAAACCTCTGCTCCAGTCCGATAGTCAGAGGGGTTACAAGGGTGCAATAAAGAACAATTTTTGCTATGCTGTACACCTTCTTGGAAGCAGAATAACAAGTGTGCTAAAGGAAGAGCGGCACCAAATTTTTTAAAAGCTACAAAATATTAGCTTTATTTAAGCAATAATGAGCAATGTACAGGGCATCTCCTGAGGATTAATGACCATCTGGGAGGAGGTGATGGCTCAAAGCCTAGCTCAGGGCCATTAACTCCAACTCATCGTTAAAGGGTGCTAATAAGGGGTTTTATACCTTCGTAACACCACACAGATAAGAAAAGCTCCTGGGCAGTTAAACATTCATCTAGTTGTTTCAAATAACAATATATACTTATTACCACACTTTGGACTAGACTCCCTGGACTGGGAGCAGAAAAAGATTCAGGAAGGATAAAAAGAGAATTTGGCAACAGTTTTTTGTTTGTCTGCTTTTTTTGTGTCGTACCCCCCTCTTCTCCTTTTAGTTTGTGATTTCTAGTTCAGATGAACAACAAAACTTATAACAATCTTGAGATCGTCCCAAGTAGTCATAGTTTTTTGATGGGCTTCTACAGCTTTTAATTAGTCTGGAAAAGACAAAAGTGTGCTCAGAAAGGCCTCCTCTTCTTCTCGCCCCTGCAAAAGCCACGCAGGCAAGTATTACCACTTCTTTCAGCGAAACACAGACACAAAGCAGTTGGAAAGGAACAGGGTGAATGGGCACCAACACTGCTGTCTGATTTAAAGGTCTTCCCCTTCCCTGGTGATAACCCCACATCCCAGAGTTCATATAAAAATCATAGCATGACTTCTCAGCCCTCGCTGCGGTAGGCTGAAGAAGCTAAAAAGTTTTATATCTGCCTTATTCCCTTTCTCTACCTCTGTCCTCATCTGAATTCATTTTCCTAGACCATACCACAGTTCAGAAAGTTGGTCTTCTACAACATAAAAGAAATCCAGGAGGGAAAAAAAAAAAAAAAAAACAAAAAAAACAAAAACCAACAAAACCCCACAACTGCTAGAAAATATTTAGCAAGAGATAAGAAAACTAAAGAAAAAAAAAAAACCACAACCAAGTAGCAATATTCCCCAGGAAAAGCTCTGGTGAATATTTCACCACCCCTTTCCACATCCCATTCCCCACAAAGCAGGTACGCAGGGACAGCAAATCGTTGGCAGCATCTCCGGGCCGGAGGATATAAGGTCACGTCTCTACACCAAATAGAAAAGCAATTTGCAGTGGACTTTAAGCAACAGCGATTAAGAGCAACAGAAGACTCCGGCCGTGCCTTGTGGGCAGCCTGCCTGGGAGAGACCTGCAGGGAGCACAGTTCTGCTGGTGGAAGGCGGTGGCCCAGAGGGCTACAGAGGGCCTTGAAACCCTGCGGAGAGGGCTGGATGGGTACCGAAACCTAATGTGAACTGAAAGCACTAATTGAGCCTCGAGAAGAGAGCTGCAGGGTTTTGTATGACATTTAGGGGGGCAACAGGAGGGAATTAAAAAAAAAAAAAATTAAAAAGAGGATAGAAAAATAAGCTAGTTTTGGAACATTTTGTAGACTTTATTAAAAAAAAAAAAAAGTACAGTTGAAGACAGCCCACAAATTACACTCGTTTTGTAAAATCCCAGTCCCCACCGTAATACTCTTCTCTAACCCAGCCATCAGGTGATATACTCTCTTCACCACCTTAGTGCTTCTACCTAAGAATACTTTTTGATCTCAGACCTTTAACTCCATTAACACTAATTTAACTCACATTCATTTCCTGTACCATCCAAACTTGATATCCCCTTGGACTGAGGAACCATGTTAACCATGTGTATAATGTTAGATCATGCCTCCAATGCTGGAACTTGCTTGCCAAGTTTTCAGATGCATTAAATCCTTAAATACATTAAATAAATAATAAAAAAGCACAACCAAAAAAAAAAAACCCTAAAAAAAGACCCAAAACACCCTCACCTTAGATTTCTAGCCAGCACTTTATAGTTTCACTCATTTTCTGATACAGTGTTCATGAAAGTGGAATTCTGGTCTACCCTCCCTTCCTTTTGGCATGTTTAAACATTTTAAATTGTTCCTCCAGTAGCCCACTAAATGATTTTGTTCTACTTCACCCACATCGCTTCATTTCTTGTATCACTGCTTGTCCTTTGATTACAATTGCAAATGGAAAATGTTTGAAAGTTGGTTTTGTTCTGAGAGCAGCTAGAAGCAAAGCGAATGAGTAGATTAGCCTATTTGGCAAGTGAGACCCAAGCTCAGAGGGTACTGTAATAAATTTAATGTTCACATACTAAAGCTCCAAGTCCATATTGCACAATCATCACCTATTACAGTGTCTAATTTAAAGATAGTTGGCGGCCTTTGCCCAAAATTTGCAACACCTAAATAAACGGGGCTATTCTAGTTAATCAAAACATTTTCTCAGCCTAGCTCTCATGAAACGAATTGGCTGTTACCCTACTGCAGGAACAGGGGACGTATCTGAACTCAAAGCAGGGAGAAGAGGCTTGGAGGTTACTTTATCCACGTGTCGTGTTTTGAACGTGCTTCTGAGCATCTTCAGAGCCGGTATCGGCATTCCCACTGCCCACAGCAGAGCAGAGCTAACATGGTGTCGGAGGATTCCCTCCCTCCTCAACCCCCCCTTTTTCTTTCAACTACCTTGAAATCCAGATTAAGTGACAGTCCCAGAATAGGTTTCTTTTTCTGCTGCTAGTAACACAGATTCCCTGAAGTGTTTCGACAGTCTACAGCATGTACTCGTGAGTAACCCAAGCCAGAAGCCTGGTGACAACTCGCTGGCACCGGCACGCTGACGTGCAGACCAACGGTCCATCTGGAGCACCGGGCAGACAAGCCCTCGGTGGGGGGACAAAATGGAGAGCTGCCCGCCTCGAGCAGAGGTGTGAAATCCCGCACAGGTAGCGGACAGCAGGTCTCATGCCTACCAACAAATGCCGATCCCAAACGCCTATTAGAAGAGGGAAGCAGTTCGTTAACACATCTTGTTCCCAACCAGATGGGTTCGAGCTCTGCAAAACAAACACGAAGCATACGCGGGCACTTGGCAGAGCTCGTGGCATGACACCATTTTCTGTGTGACGTCATTATTATCCTTACTCCACACAATGCGTCTGGAGCACTTTAAGAGATGCAATACTTGTCTTACCTACCCCTTGCATACCATGCCCAGAGGACAGAGATGATGGTTTTGACCTCAGCAACAGCCACTGCCTTATGCAGAAGTGATGGGCAGTTGATTACAACCGTAGCCCCAGGATGAGGGGGGCTTTCAATCCTTTATCAGCAGTCCTGGCTAACCAGGGAGGTCCCAGCTGACTGGAAGTTAGCAAATGCAACGCCCATCTACAAGAAGGGCTGGAAGGAGGATCCAGGAATCCAGTGCTGGGGAAGGTTATGGAGCAGATCGTCTTGAGTGCCACCACACGGCATGTACAGGACAACCAAGTGATGAGGCCCAGTCAGCATGGCTTTGTGAAAAGCAAGTCCTGCTTGACTAGCCTGATCTCCTTCTATGACAAGGTGACCCTCTTAGTGGATGAGGGAAAGGCTGTGGATGTTGTCTATCTAGACTTCAGTAAAGCCTTTGACGCTGCTTTCCCACCCATTCTCCTGGAGAAAGTGGCTGCTCATGGCTTGGATGGGCATACTTTTCTCTGGGTAAGAAACTGGCTGGTTGGCCAGGCCCAAAGAGTGGTGGTGAATGGAGTTCAATCCAGTTGGTGGCTGGTCACAAGTGGTGTTCCCCAGAGCTCTGTGTTGGGGCCAGTTCTGTTTAATATCTTTGTCAATGATCTGGATGAGGAGGTCAAGTGCACCCTCAGTCAGTTTGCAGATGACACCAAGTTGTGCGGGAGTGTTGATCTGCTGGAGGGTAGGAAGGCTCTGCAGAGGGACCTGGACAGGCTGGATCCATGGGCTGGGGCCAGTTGTATGGGGTTCAACAAAGCCAAGTGCAGGGTCCTGCACCTGGGCCACAACAACCCCATGCAACACTACAGGCTTGGGGAACAGTGGCTGGAAAGCTGCCTGGAGGAAAAGGCCCTGGGGGTGTTGGTCGACAGCCGGCTGAATATGAGCCAGCAGTGTGCCCAGGTGGCCAAGAAGCCAATGGCATCCTGGCTTGTGTCAGGAATAGCGTGGCCAGCAGGAGTAGGGCAGTGATCGTGCCCCTGTACTCGGCACTGGTGAGGCCGCACCTCAAATGCTGTGTTGTGAGGGGCCCAAAACTGAACAAGAGAGACATTGAGGGGCTGGAGCGTGTCCAGAGAAGGGCAACGAAGCTGGGGAAGGGTCTGGAGCACAAGGCTGATGGGGAGCGGCTGAGGGACCTGGGGTTGTTTAGCCTGGAGAAAAGGAGGCTGAGGGGAGACCTTATCGCTCTCTACAGCTGCCTGAAAGGAGGCTGTAGAGAGGTCGGGGTGGTCTCTTCTCCCAAGTAACTAGCGATAGGACGAGAGGAAACAGCCTCAAGTTGTGCCAGGGGAGGTTTAGACTGGATATTAGGAAACATTTCTTTACCAAAAGGGTGATCAAGCACTGGAACAGGCTGCCCAGGGCAGTGGTTGAGTCACCATCCCTGGAGATGATTAAAAGACGTTTGGATGAGGTGCTTGGGGACATGGTGTAGTGGTGGACTTGGCAGTGCTAGGTTAGTGATTGAACTCGATGATCTTAAAGGTCTTTTCCAACCTAAACAATTCTATGATTCTGTGAGGTGTCAGTGTGGCATGGGAGGTTCAGCCCTGCTCAGGAACAAGTCTTGTTCTTTTCTCCTTTCATGGAGCAACAGTTTCTGGGCCTGAAAACTCAGGGGAAGCAAGGAGCTTCCACTATACACAGAATGAAGATACAGGCAATCAGCCAGTCACCGGCACCTTGTTTCTCCATGAGGCATCAGTGTCTCCAAGCTCAGAGAGAGCCAAGGCTGGTGCCTGGCATTAGAGGACTACACCCAGTGCCAGACCCATCACCCTGTTGCAGGAGCAGCACATCTGTCATCTCTTACCTCTACATAAGGCAATGGCTCCTGCCAAGTTCCTCTACACCCCTTTGAAATGCTTCCATTTGCCTAAAACTGGTCATACAGCGTTTAAAAAAAAAAAAAAAAAAGCGTGGCATACAGCCATAAGCAGACCAACGTGCCACTTCTGCAGCACGTTTTATCAGTAGATCAAAACATTGAAGACACAAGTACAACTTCTCCAATCCAGCATGGGAAGAGACATACCCAGAAGAGGATGGTATGCTCATGATCACCTGCAAGGGCAATATCAGAGGTCGGAGCATCACGTCCTAGATCACAAAGCCTGTTGTTCCAGACACGAGGTATGTTCCAGACATAACACGCAGCCTCCTCTTTGCCACCCTCCAGAAACCGAGGTAGATAAATAGTACCTTTCCTGCAGTCTCAGTGGCAGGGCCTGTTTTGCAGACCATGCTGCAGGAGAGGAGCTTGGTTTTCTACAGACACAGATATTGCATCTGTGTCTATAGAAATTTAAACACCATAAGAGGTCCACGCTGCACTGTTACACTGAAATTGCAGACCAGTAGAGGTATCTTCACACTGCTTCCCTTCTCTAGAACTCTTATGTTAAGCTTAGACCCCGTTTCTGTGTGAGCCTCAAACATGAATATCTCCATTCAAAGGTGGGCTAAAGTTGGAGAAAATAAATACCAGCTTTCCAACCATCGCACAGGCATTTTATGGCTAAAATCTGCCAATATGTATGCACTGAGACACAAAATATGTCTGTCTACTTAGTTTCACCATGACAGAATTGAAATAAGAAGAGCTGTTATAGAAAGATCCAAAGCACAGAGAGTTTTTGCTCTATAACAAGATACAAAAAGATATCAAGTATTTGGGGATAATCAGCAGTGGGATGGAAAATTAATTACCAGACAGCTTAACCCTACTTAAAGCATATATGCTGCATAAATTCCTGGGGGTGCTCATAACCCTCAAGAACTGTTACAAGCAGCCATAAATGAGAAGTGCAGGAGGAGCACATGTGCCTGTAGTATGTGCAGTGACTGTGTCCTAAGGGCTCCAAGAATGACACCAGATTTAGGAGCAATTTGAGGGTGCAAACATGCAAATGTTAAGGATGAATGAAATGAAATGAAAAAAGTGAATGAAAAAAAGTGGTTCTTCTTTTACCTACCAGCTGCTAGCAGGTGCATTTTAGCAGAAAACTCGCATGTAAAAAAAGTCAGAGTTTCTACAGCATTCATTTTTCTCTCCGATACCTTAATATTTTTTTGGTAATAAATAACTGGGGCTGTACATGCACCATTAACAAACCTTTGGAATCAGAAAAAGGAAGAATAAAGTTAACCTAGTACGGCTAATTAAAATTAGTTTGTTGGGAGTTTAATCAATTAGCACAGAGTTTTCAAGGCAATATCGCTGCTATTCACGCTCAGTGGCAGCACTTTCAGGCAGCCCTTTATTGCAACATCTATGTTCAGATGACCTTTACTTCATAAAGCACCGAGCTAAACATTTTATACAGAGGACACAATCTGTTTATTGAAGGATGCCAGGGGACTGTCTTTAGGAATGTGATTTGGCCTCACTTGGGTAATTTACCAAAGACAGAAGAAAGTTGCAAACCGATTTGTAGCCTTCATTTGAAAGGCATGCCATTTCTTTGTAATACTCCCTCATCTCAAGATTTGCGCCGTGGTTCTGCAAATAAGCCTCCTCCCAGACAGATGCTATAGCGATTGTCGTGGTAAACCAAAAAACACAAAACACAGGACAAACAAACAAACAAACATCCTTCCACACAGCAGATGCTTTCTCAATTACTTAATTTGACTTTTGTGTAATTCAGACATGATTTCAGGGAATAATATTTTCCAGACAGAACTTATTTATTAAGCAGTTTGCGGTCAGGCATCAATTAACCAAAATAGGCAGCGCGTCTTTGGGAGGCATTATTTTCCCCATTCAGAGAGGAGCAGAGATAAGGGTGTTACCACTGCCACCGGGTCCCTAATTCGGAGGTCGGTACCCTCTGCGAGGATCCACCCTAGTGCTTGTGAAAGACTGACTGTTGAAATAGCACCTGACATTTCACCCTGAACACCCGTAGCATTTGCTGATTCATCGCCCACACGGAGGAAAAAGCACATTTACAGCTAACGACAGTGCCCTGCCTGGGCAAGGGATAAAAAACAGATTTCTGGGCTCGTCGTGGAAATCCCAGCTTTGCTTTTTTTTTTTTTTTTTTTTTTTGCTTATTTGCAGTCCAGTTAGTAACTTGGCTTTTCCGCAGTGAATGGGACAAGCAAATCCAAAAGGGTATTTAACTCAAAAAGGAAGAAACACTTAAATACAAAGATAAACAGTGTGAGCTCATCCTATTGTATTGCTATTTCTTTGCTGTATTTTCCAGTTAGACTTCCGTGGGCATTTCGGCTCGTTACACAGCGCAATCACCAGAGCCTGAACCTGGACAAAGTTCTCCTCTACGAGATCGAGGAATAGTTCATGAAATGGCATAAGAGCTTCAGCCATACCATGGTACAGCCTGATCTCAGAAGCTAGCTAAGGTCAGGCTGCGCTGTGCTCAAGCAACAGGCTTTTGAGGAAAAGCCTTTTGGCCGGGTAGGATGCGTGCAGCTTGGCAGGGCTCCCCGCACCCAGCAGAGCAGACACCCTGGCAGGGTGCTGGGTGTCCGGCGACATCTTTTGGCAGAGCTGTAAAATGAAATCGCTGCTGGGCATTGCGATGCCCAAAAACCCCATGGTGCATTTTCCGTGATCCCATGGGAACACAGATTTTCCCCAGAGTCAGGACATGAGGTCATGTTCTTTTTCCTGGCAATTGCTTTTTCTAAGCGAAGGTGGAGAGGGAACCACAGCTAAATCGAAAAAAAAAATTGTGTAAAAGCCCCAGTTCTTGTCTCCAAGTTACACATAGGTCTGGATTTCCTTTCAGAAAACCAGGATCTAGTCACAACTCCCTTCATGACCTTTCCTACATTAAGCTATTGATGGGTGTTGAAGCTGATTTTATACCAAAAAAGTAGGTATTTTGATAGCAAATGAACAAGTTCGGTAACAAATGATCCAGTTTGTGAAGTTGTCCAAAATTAACTGGGAAAAAGCTAGCAAATATAAAATGTTGCTTACTCACCATAAAGAGTCCATCCAGGACACTCACTGCTTTTACTATCAATATATGATCTAATTTCCCCTCCCTCTTTTCTTCACTTTTACTGCAGTTTCATGATTTTTTTTTTAATTTTTTTTTTTTTTTAATGAAATGCCTGGTACATACTCAGCCATAAGAGAAAAATATCAAGCTCTGTTTTTTCCTAGTTAGTTATGATTGCCTTGTGTAAATTCTTGAAGAAAGAACACCATATAGATAATTTCCAGAGGTAAAAAGAGTTTCTACGAAATACAAGTATTGTCCAAACCATATTGGACTTATTTTGCTCTTGGACAAAGAGGTACTCAACCCAATTGTGGTTAAACTGAGCTGCTTAAATTACTCGCAACGCACACTTTCTGCAAATTCTACATCTTCTCCTAAAAGTTTCTTGCTTACCAATCATTCAGAAATTCAGATCTAACTATAGTTTTCTGATGATCAAGAACAACATAGCCATATTTGTCAACTTCTGTAAATGATACATTCCCATAATCTATCACCTAATATATACACTTTCAGGAATGGAAAGCTGTATGAAATTCTATTAAAAGGCTACCTGTATTAAAAAAAAAAATTTAAAAATCTCAGAATAGAGTAAAATTCTCTGTATGAACAAAAATCCCAGCAAAAAGTGGAACCTTTTTTAATGCAATTAATAATTTCTTGACAGTTCCTTTAAGTTTAAAGGTTTGAATGTAACCAAACTTGTCTTAGCATTTGCCTAGAATCATAAATACACCTATTCTTCAAGTCATAACAGTGAAAGCACAAGAAATATCCTGGAAAACAGTCTTTAAAAAAATGCAGTTGTGATTATTCCTAGAAAGTAAACCAGACTTTCATAAATTCTCAGCTAAATGTTGCCAGACTGGATTGTATCAGTTTCTCTCATGCAAACTTGTAAGTTGACTTCCTTTCCTCTGTTTTTTGCTGAGACCGTGAAATTAGGAATGTTTATTCAAAAAGGCAAGGGCTGGGAAGAGAAGAAGAGCTTTTATTTATCAAATTCAGTAGCATCAGATAGGAGAGGTTCCCAGAATCCACTGCGAGATAAAAATCATTAAGTTATGTTTCATGTAAAGTCCTATCTGGCCTTTGAAGTTTTAGATTGGTGGGAAAGGACAAAAGCATGTCTACAGCTTTTCCATAAGCTGGGACACGACTCATTTTTGGGAGACTAAGAAACTTACATTTTTTAAAAATGACCCAAGTTATATATACACACACACACACACGCGTATATATGCATATGTATATATAAAGTATCATGAGTTATTTTGGTGATTTTGGACCAGCATCACATAAATAAAATTTAAATACATGAAAGTCAATATTTTCCTTTTTTACTTCTCAGCCTTTCCCGTCAATTACACTATAATAATGAGGAATTTGGGGGTTTGTTATTACAACTCTACAACTTCAATTACCTTCATTCCAAAGACATTTTCAAGCCAAAAAGAATTAAATAAAAAGAAGAAATTTCTTACAAGGCACTGAAGTTGGTCCCTGCCCTGCAGCAGGTCCTCATACTCCTGGCCCCATGGAAGTTAATTCTCCCTGCTGCCAAGGGTCCACTTCTTTTAATCCAGTGAGAACCGAAAATACTCAGGATTGAGACACACAAGTGGAAACCCAGCTCCAGGTGAAGGCACTGATATTTTGATGTCTGCCTGTTCTCTGGGTACATACATGTCCACCATGATCAAAGAAGAGGGAGTCAATGGAGTTCACGCAGTGCAAAAGGCAATTCAGAAGGCCAAATGCAGGTATCTGACTGTCGTGGTTTAAGCCCAGCCAGCAAATCAACCCCACCCAGCCGCTCGCCCACTCCCCTCGAGTGGGATGGGGGAGAGAATCAGAGGAGGAAAAGTGAGAAAACTCATGGGTTGAGATAAAGACAGTTTAATAGGGAAAGCAAAAGCCGTGCACACAAGCAAAGCAAAGCAAGGAATTCCTTCCCTGCTTCCCATGGGCAGGCAGGTGCTCAGCCATCTCCAGGAAAGCAGGGCTCCAGCACGCGTAACGGTGACTGGGGAAGACAAACGCCATCACTCCCAACGTCCCCCCTTCCTCCTTCTTCCCCAGCTGTATATACTGGGCAAGACACCGTATGGTATGGAATAGCCCTTTGGGCAGCTGGGGTCAGCTGTCCTGGCTGTGCCCCCTCCCAGCTTCTTCTGCACCCAGCAGAGCAGGGGAAGCTGAGAAGCCCTTGACCAGTGCAACAACAACTAAAACATCTCTGTGTTATCAACACTGTTTTCAGCACAAATCCAAAACATAGCCCCATACCAGCCACTATAAAGAACATGAACTCTATCTCAGCTGAAACCAGGACACTGACTTAGGTCAGTCCAAAATGCTTTCTCAACTCCATTTATTATATTGACTAGATCTCACTGCCGTGGAAGGATCTTACACACCTAAGTCATATGAGGTACCCTGGTCTGGAGCAGAATCCAGCTACTAGTTTGCTAGAAAATCCCAAAGTACAACACTTAGATTTAGAAAAAAGAAAAAAAGAAAGAAAAAGCAAAGCTTTTGGGAGGATGCAGGTTTTCAGCTGGAAACCAAGTACAAGAAATACTCCATTTAAATCGTTTCAGTATTATCTTGAATCAACACTCCTAACTATGTAAGGGTTACTGAATTCCTTCCCACAGCTTGCCATTGACTGAAAGCTGCTTGCATTAGTTTCCATCACTCTTCAATAAGACCCTAAGACCAGTATTTTCTAAACTGATAACATGGACTCAGACTCTTAACTACATACGTAAGCACCAAAGTAAAGGTAAGACAGTTTTAAAACGCACTGGGCACCTGCCACGAACTGTGATGAGGTCTAGAATATGGGCGTATTTCCATAGGCAGGTCCTGGCTGGTCTTCCAGGTTTCTCCTGACTAATACCACTAGCTCTTTTCCAGAGGAAAAGGCCCTCAGGTCCATGAGTGGAAGGAAGGCTCCATCATCTCCATTTCATAGAAGATGTCAGCCCACAAGTTTAATAGTTGTTGTTTATCAAAGGTTTATTTAAGGTCTTCCCCATGCTCCTGCTCTTCACTGTTTGGAGATGCTCAGAGTCTGTCCTCTGCTCCTAAGCTTTTCTTTAAGATGTTGTATTTTCACCTAGCTTCATACTTTCCAGCTCATTATGTTTTCAGACTTGTTCTCTGTCTCAAGGAGTTTGAGACATCTGAACCCCTTGGGAAATACATCCTTCATGTTTCAAGCTCTCCAGGTGTTAATTTTATCTGAGATAATAAAAACAGGCTTTCAGCTGAGAAAACATAGATGATGATCTAGATTTTCGTCCATTCTTTAACATACCTAGCCATATCAGCCAGGGATTACTTTTACCCGTAGAATTCAAAGGAGTTAAACTCAAGTAATTGAAAACCGCAAATCAAGTTCTTCCACCTCTTCTCTCCTTCTTCAGCATCAATTTTAGTATGATAAAGCGAACAAAGTCCTAATTTTCAAGAGTGTTAAACAGAAACTGCATTGACATTTAAGAATATTTCAGTTACCACTTTGACATCTAAATAAGTAGTGAGATTTGCAGACGTGCTTAGAGCAATAGGAGCAGCAGAAGGCTGAGAACATTTGGAAAGCTATCCCCGAAATTCATAAAAATTAGCAAGACTAATTATAAGCAACTTCACTAAGCTTGACGCTTAAACATTTCAGTTGACATCAGGGGTGAGCAAGGATTCAGGATTCCTCAAGAGCACCCAAAAAATTAACTGCTCATCTAAAATTCATCCGCTTATTCTAGCTCCTAAGCCATTTTTCAACTCATGCAGTTAGGAGTCTGGCTTTTATGGGGGTTACAGACATTTCCACCACGGTGCTCAAGATCACTGTCCCTTCACCGATTAAGAGGTTTTACATGAAAGCTACTGCTCTGCCGCAACATGGCTCAGTCCAAAGCGTGACTGTCCAAAGCGGACAGCAGCAAGCAGCTACTTATAAAGAATCAATAAGACTTTGATTCTGTGGATACTTGCGTAACTGAGAACGGTAAACATTATCCAGAGAATCTGCATGGTCTTATATTTGCCACAATTGTACTGGGGTCTTACCATCTTTATACACGTATATTTCCATGACCACAGTAATCCATTTAACTTTCATCAGATACATGCCAAAAAGCTGATTCCCTGCAATTTTCCTTGCTTATTTCTGTTCGTTCTTTATTTTTATGTTTAAAAGCTTGCCACTTTAGTCCAATTTATGAAGAAAACTGCCTGAAAGTAAGTGCTAGAATTTATTGCTCAGCTTTATTGATTGTGTACCTGAAAACCTACAACGTTCAGTAACTGGAAAGTAGATGAATGAACTGACTCAAAAAAAAAAAAAAAAAAAAAAAGAAAACTCAAGGATGAATAAATGGCAATACACTCACAATTCACCGCAGCAGTCTGACCTGAACAACCTGAGGGAGAATCATTTTGTTAAGAATGAGTATGGCATGTTTGGGAAACGGTACCTTGTCGATATAATCTTTACAATTACAGTCATATGATCAGTACATCTGGAAAATAACAGTCAAGTGATTAGTCTGAACTTTGTCTGGATCAGGCAATTTTTACACGGCTCTGTCAAATGTCAGACCTCCTTCTCCCTCACCAATTTCAGAAATGTTGCACCATGATTTCAAGCAGTGAATCATCCTTCCCTGTGCCAACCATCTGTTTCGTCTGCCCCCTCAGTGTCTGAAATTAGATGACGGAGGGCAGGGCAGGCTTTCTAGAGTGGCCATTAATGTTAGTGGAGGAGGGGCTCTGGTGACAGATTTTCCATCTGAAATCATGGACTGTTAAAACTGGCAAGGGCTAGAGAGGAGAAAGTAGAAAAATAATGTGAGGAAGAAGAATTAATAAAGGAACAGGGAGAAAAAATAGAAGAGAGCAAGGGACTGGGAAAAGAAAATAGGGGGGAAAGTAGAGGGAATGTGATGATATAAATGAAGGAAAAAAAGAGATTTTTAGAAAAAGACGAAAGTAGAAAAACTCCACAAATTCCCCTACACCTTTTCTCTTGGGTTGGTCGTTTGTTCTTTTATGTGAAGAGCAGTGATTTAAAAAAAAAAAAAAAAAAAGTTTTGCAGTGCCCACTAAAAATTTCAGCAGTCCTGGTAGAGGTAACAGGAGGACCAGAGGAATAAATGATGAGCAACATGAGAGGAGTAAGAAGACTCCCAAGAGCTACACTTCAACTCCAGGACTGGCTACTTCCAGAAGGGAATCTGCAGAAGAGCAGGGATTAAGAAGAATACTGGACTCCGGGAAGGTCATGCATATGCAAACAACAGAAAAGTGGCTGAAGGACTCTTGCAGACACTTCATTTCACTGGCCATGGCCTACAAATTTGATTTTCACTCCAGCACGTTTCTGAGAACCCTTACAGCAACAGGTCTAGTCTTGCTTTCGATAGTCTATACCCCATCCCCAGGAATATTTGGATGGGGAGAGCAGAAGATGACATTATTGTAGTGTCCCCGCCCTTTTTACAATAATAAAATCTCAAATTTAGGAAAAAATAAAAATCATTATTTTGGGAATAATGATGCAGACAAAGAAACAAGGCACAAAATAAACATACAAACTCCATCTTTGCCTTCTGGTTTTTAACTCAGATCAAATGTTGTCCTACATCGTCCCATGTGTATTGTAATACTTAGCACAACATGGAGGCATTAACTATGCCAACTATCTCTGGTCTATCTTTCATCAGTGCAAGCGTACAACGTCCCTTAGCATAAAGAAGGAGTTATGAATTGCATACGAATGAAGAGAGTTAGATCACCAAATTGGTCCTCTGCTTCAGTAATGAAAGAAAAGTATTGCTGGAGAAGTGTATTGTACTTTTTTATAGTTATCAAAAATACAGTATGAATCTTGATTTATAGAAGTAAAAGCCTTTCTCCGAGTACTAGTTTTCTGAAGTAGACTAGTTGGGAAATCCTACCTACCACTATCCAGAAATAACTAATTAGCTGCTGTAAACCTAAATTATACCGAATGCTTGATCTGTGGTTCGAATATTTGACATTCATCTAATATATGACTAAAGTACTTATTATTATTATAAGGAAGCAGTCACTGAATTATATTGCTTGGCTAGCACAGGAGTATGGTTTTGCTGAATTTGGCCAGATATAAATGTCACTGACTTTGACAGAAGCGTAAGAGTTTAGTACTGCACACAGGTCAGTGACCTTTCTGTAACATTGCTGCTACTGAACGACGCGTAGGTTTATACACTGTGTCTAATAGCGTCGTCAAAACATTTGCTAATATGTGTATTTTGTCAAATAAAAAAAATTAACATCCAATTTGCATAATATTCATAGCTTTCTAGGGTGGCTATTATTAAAAAAACTTTTATGTTTATTTCCATGACAGGACTTTTTTTTTTAATGCTATTTGTATACTGTATTAAAAAAAAAACTTTAAAAGAAAGAAATAAGACACAAACAGCAGCTCATCTGGGATAAGTGGAATAAGTTAATCTGATAGTTTTTGGGGAGGTTAGATAAATGCTATAAAAATAGTTCATTTAAAGTAATATAACTTTTTATTTGCATTCAGTTTTAGAGTGTAAATATAGTATCTGCCTGCAGGTGGATTATTTGTTCCTGAGAGTAAATTTTGGTGAACAGCTCCCATTCTGAAAAAAAATCCAAAATATTGTATTTTACATGCCAGACAGAAGTTAAAGGCTTTCAAACGGTAATGGACCAAATTTTTAAGCGATCATCAAGTTGTGCTCTGATTTTGCATCCGCGATTTTGCACCTGCAGTCAAGCACAAAATTGTGGGCACAGTCGATTGTAAGAGTGTCTAGCTGTTTGATTGTACCAGCAAATTAAATAGTAACTGTTGATGCCTGGCTGCTATCTGCTGCGCCCATCATGAAATTCAAAGACAAAATGAGATTGCTTTTAAAATAAAACGCTGTTCGTATCTGAACTAAGTTACCAGTATACTTCCTGCATTTAACGACACATTCACACCTTAGATTGGCTGAAAGCGGAAAACAGCCTCCTTTGTGAACTGAACCTGTACTAAGATCATTTTGAAAAACAAACTTACTTTTGATTTGCAGTCAAAATGCATGTTTTTTCTTCTGCGTGTCGTTCAGACCCCTAGATGATTTTCAGCACCATTTTTCTGTTGCGATCACACTGTCCTTTCTGCCCTCGGGGTTCCCAGCAAAGGTGAGTAAATACAAATATCTCTTTGGCGAGTTATTTACCTACTTTCTAGGACAGACAATGCAGTGAATCTGTTTAATCTGCAGTTTTAAAACTGATGGACATCTGACCATTGCTATGGCTCACCCCTGAGTATCTATATATTCAATGCTAGATGCTATTTCCTTATCATTCCCCCAAAGTTGTACCGTTCACAAACAGCATAAAGTTTGCCCATTAGTTCAGCCTGACGTTGCACTGTAGAGCCATCCCTTTGTCACCATTTTTACTTTATGACAGCTTTCAGGGGAAGCCATTACTACTCACAGCAGTAGGTTTGACACAGAAAAATATTACTTTCGTAATTAATGTATGGTGACTTTCTTGCTCGTACAGAGGAGCAGAAGTCTCTCTCATTTTTATCCCATTGCTGTTATCCCATAACAGATATTCTTAGCAGTCAGGAGCAGCAACAGGCTACCATTACTAGGAAAGGGGACCTGTTTGAGGCCTCTTTGCCATCCCCATCTGTTTGTCTGCTTGCAGTTTTGGCGACATTTAAATTCTTCTTCCTTCCATTTGGAATATGGGCATTCATCGTGCTCTCATGGCAGGACACTTCTACCGCTTACTCTACAGCTTCTGTACTATTTCATTTCTTCAAGACCCTTGCGTTGCTCTTCAACTCTCCCTTCCTTTTCTCCCCACCCAAAAGGAAGAAGTACTTGGAATTCTTGCGACTTCATGGGCTGACACTTGGCAACAGCTGTCCCCTGCATGCATTCATAATGTTTCCTCTAATTTTGTTGGTCATTCCCAGTAATTGGTAAACCTTCACAAATGAGGCAACGGCTCTGACTGCTTGCTCAGTGCCTCTTCCACTGATGCTGCTACAGTTCATTAAGGCCAGCCCATAACCCTCAACTGGGCTATACTGGAAAAGATCACAGCTTCACTTCTATGGAGCAGGGAAGAGAAAAAAAATACCAAAGGGAAAGCTGAAAGATTGTTTGGATCAGTAAGACCATCAGGAGATTATAGTGCTATGGGAAGACACACTATCTTAGGAGAGGAGTAATCAATGATACCTAAAATTTCATTAAGATGGCCTCTAGACTTTAATGTACAACCAGTCAGGAGTTCACCCATCTGGCTTTAACTGAATATCATGTATCATTTGATTCACATTAATAAGAAAATAAATTTCTCTTTTCACCCAGAAAGATCAAATAGCATATAAAAGTTATTGCAAATTCTTTTTATTATTATTTTGTAAGTAAGACTGATGAGTTTGCTCTATTTCTAATATTAGCCAGAAGTCTTAGTGAGATGAGAAAGATGCAAACATTTCCCAGAGAATTAAAATTAGATTATTCCAACAAAACAGTGAATAACCTTAAAACATTGTTTTGTTCTTCTACAGGATGAAAAAATAGAAAATTATTTCCTTTCTTGTCTCCCTTTCAATCTCTGGTGGGTGAGACTATCCATGTTTGTAGTTAGGCAGCTAGCTAAAAATCACCGATAAAAGCAAATGTTGTAAGTACAAAGCACAGAAAAGCCTAAGTCTTCCTTTAATGCTTTACTAGCACTTCACTAATAGGCCCATGGGGTGCAGTCAGTCAATAATAACCCAATAAAATCAATAACGATAAACAAGAGTCAGTGTTCTAATAAAAAGAGAATTTTTAAAATCCAAACCAGCTGTTTCAGTGTTATGTACAAACACAGGGCTGGTGCTAGGGTTCACTCTGTTTTCAAGTATCAGTGTTCGGCTGCCAGTCCCGCACGCAGTTTCCTTGGAGGAGGCTGAAGTGATGGACAATACACAATCACAATCACTTGCCAAGGTGAGCACACACATTTATTGCTTGCTTTCTTCGGTGATTCTATTGATATTCTCCAAGTCTGGTTTGTTTTCTTTTTACATATTTACTTCATGTGTTTTATTTGACACAAAAACTAGGCATATTTTTCCTCCTGTATTTTCCAAGCAGAATAGAAGACTATATAAAGACTTTGGTCACCTATGAAACACCTTCCTTTGGTTAGATTGGGCCCTTTCCTATACAACTACCCAGGGAATAAATTCTCTGTTTCTGTCCCCAAAGGACTGGCCACGTGCTATGGAAAGTTATTTGGAGAGTGCATGTACATTTTGGGGAGATGAGGAGGAGCAGGACTGAAGAATCAGAGCTAACATCTTGGCTTTCATCCAGTTAAAGATCTGCTTTTACTGGATGACTTAGGTCCGATAATGTCACTCTCGTTATTCAACTCCACAAACATCTAAAAATTGAAGTAGTTGGAATTGGAGAAAAATAGCACCATGTATCTCAAAAATAAGTCATAAGTTACTCTGTACTCCCCAGAAGAGAACTAGTTCTTTCCAACCTTGTCCGTGTACTACGGCCATGCTACATGAAGGTCTGAGACCAAAGGCTCAATCCATCTTTTAGGGAAAAAATAAACAAAACAAACAGTTTATACGGTTTTTAAGGCTATTCAAATATGTTAGGAAGATTAATTAGAACTTGCTGACTTTAGAACCGAGTTTACCTTTATTTACAATTCCTTTGATATGTAGAGTTTTATTTCATTTTACAAGGGACAGAACTGAAGCACAGGTTTGTGGAAAGACTCATCCCAATCCCGTATGTAACACAAAGCTTTTGAGTACTTTGATCTTCCCACTAAAGGGACCTCAGTTTCCAGAAAGAAATACAAAGCATTTGAGATCAGAAGTGGCTCAGCCTAGTACAGATACCACAGATTAGAAAGAAACTACTGCTAGATAACTGTAACCTGAAGATGAGTGACATCAGAGAGTAGAAAAACAACTTGAGCAAATGCCAACTGCCCTCATGCACACAGAGCAACGTTCAAATATATTAGTGCCGCAAAGAGGAGAAGAAGGGAGCGAAAGACAGGAGAAGGCTATTAGCAAAGGGATAGCTAGGTAAATGGGTTGCACGCATCCATCTTTCCCTCCAAATTGTTGTAAGACAATTTCTGCATCTGGCTTGTTTTGATGAGCAGTCCGGGCAGTGCACAGTTAAAGCCTGACCAGGTACTGTTACACAGAGGTCCTACCAAGACGGTGCATGCAGAGCTGGGTAACAGATTGCCACTCACCCTCTTATCAAAACTAAAGCTGAAAGCAAATAAAGATGGTTTTAGCTCGATTACAGTCACACAGGTGAAAGAGGAAGTCACAAAGGCTACGGGTCCTGAGAAAAGTCTCTGGCCAAAGATCATTTTCAGTAACTACACCATAGTTGGATATCCTGTTGTAGATACACAGAAAGAAAATTCTCCATAAAACAGATTTGGCTCTTGTTTACACTAAAAATCCACCCCTCTAATGGCATGAAGGATGCTTCCTATCTTTTTCCTATCTAGCCTTAGACATATTTTCTTTACTGTGTGATGAAATTTATCTTCTAATATACAGCTTCTTCTCAACGCTCTCTGACAAACCCCATCAAAAAGTGTTATGTTATGCTCCAATCATATGTAGAGTAATGGTTTACTCATTTTCTGCATGAAAAGATGGGCACAGTACTTTGCAGAAACCATCAAACCTCTCATTTTGTGCGCTCTTTCTACAGTGCTCCTTTTGCCAACATCATTAATTGCACATGCCTCTGTCGCATATACTAAGAAACACAGGCCTGGCCAAAAGCAGTTCCTGGCACCATTGCCACTCTGATATATGCATTTCAGCTTAACAATATTATCAACACATGGTTTTGAATCTTACTCAAAAAAAAGTTTTACCTTCTCCATTACTAGTGAAGAAGGGAAAAGTAATAATACCTCCAATTCGAGGTATTATTTAAGAGAAAGTGGAGAACATCTTATTAGCAACCACCGAGAGTCCACGGCTTATCCTTTTGGCTGGGGTAGAGTGGTACAGTGTTTCCAATATCCTTCAAGACGACCATTATTTTACCACAGAGACAAAAGACCACGCTTTGTGTACATTTTTATGAGAGAGAGGTGTGGACGTCCAATCAGACGGAAAGGCATAGTTACGTGCTCGTGAAATGAATTGCACCGGCGTCTGTTATAAATCTTTAACATAGCTCATGAGATCAATTAAGATGTTCAAGCAGCTACAAAAAGGATGATTGAGGCAAATGGTAACATCAGGATGACCATATGGTAAGGGAACGCTAGAACTGCGTGGACATAAAACGCGAGCCATCGGAGCGCCACCGCTAACCGCGCACGAAACAGCGAGCGGGTAAGCGGCAAGATATTGAGAAAAATACCAGAAGGAGAAAAGAACAGCACGGGAACCGATGCGCACGCGGGATCCAATAATAAGAGACTCGAAGGGCAAGGTGCTTTATTCCTACAAGTCGCAGGTGCAAGGTTTTGGCACGGCGCAGAGTTGACGCTCCCAACCCCAACTCCTGCTGGTGGAGAAGGCATGGCCCAGCCCCAGCACGCCGCATGGAAAACATAGCTGAACATTTACAATAATTATATTTAATATGAGACGATCAGCTGTAAACAGCAGTGATTTTATCTTTCTCCTGACCTGCAGGGATAGAACAAATTAATTGACTGGCCCTTTTTAAGATCTCAGACAGTTTCTCTTGAGATTGCCCATTGGGCTGCTTTACCACGAGCCATCATCTCTGCAGGAAACAACGGCCTATGGACAACTTGCTTCCCATGCAGTTGTAAATGTATAAGGTGATAACAGCACCATTAAGTCATATCGCTGCTGTACTAAGGTTGAAAGACTTTCATTTCCTAAGGTTGTTCAAGCTGCTGAACGGCAATAGACAATTTAGCCTAACCTTTCACAGCAGTCCTAAATCCATACTTACTAATGAAGGCAGTGGCGCACGGGGGAAACCACTTCCTCAACACCTGATCATGAATGGGGAAACTCAGTGCAGAACCCACCTTTTTCAGAGCTCTGTTCCTTCTCTGAGACAATTTAAGTAGTCAGAATATTAGACAGCTACCTTAAGAATATATAAAATAATGGAACTAAAGATCAAATTAAGTTTTGATCGTTCATTTCCCTCCCATACTTATTCTAAAAACGTACCTTGAATAATAATAAAAATAGTTCTATTGCGACATTTTGTAAGGGTGGGATTGTTTCACCAACTTATGTCAGAAAAATTAACAGGAAATAAATTATTTATATTAGATCATATTTAACCCCATCCTTAACAATAATTATCCTCAGGTGCTGAAAATTCAAGAATATTCAATATTTTTTATTGTGTTTATTTTTCAAGCATGCATTTTCAGATTCGGTTCTTTCCTCTTACTGAGCTAATACTGTGCATTGAAGTCCAGAAATAAACAGTTATTTTCCATGTTAAAAAAACCACAACAAACATTTTGATAGAAAATTTAACAAATTTACAAGATAATGTTACTGTGCACCCAATACACAGTACTTTTTTAAAAAGGGGGGAAAACTGAATGTTTTTGCTTCCAATTCTGGCTTATACAGTGACTAGAGTCAAAATTGGTGAAAGATGAGGCTGTCAAGGTGACGGAGAGTATTAAGACATTTTGAAAATTAGCTCCTATGTATAGAAAAATGGTTAGAAAGATTTTCATTGATTAAAAGTTATGCTTTTTTTTTTTACTTTCTGAGCATGTTCTTTTCTGCCAACAGAGATAGATGGAAGGGTTTTACATGGTTTTCAGTCAGTTGAGATTTATGTGAGGACCTGCTAGAAGTTCAGCAAAAGACCCAACTAATTCTCATTTGATGTGCCAGGAAATTGGGGAGGGCGGGTCACATTACTGCTTGCACAAATATTTTGTGTCACAACTTGAGGTGGACACATACAGTAACTGTATAGGCTGCCATCACTGGCCAGATGCATCTTGGTGCTCAGAGCCTAAAAAGCAAATCTGTCCATTCTCTCATGAAGAACCACCCTATTAAGGGATCAGGACCACCTGATTTGGACCTCTTATCACAAAGCGACCAGTTAGCTTTTGCTACCCCTATGATTTGAGCAGAGAGAGCCCTGGTGGCAGCTTTCCTACTCTCTTTCATAGAGAAAAAGCTGAATTTCTGCCTCTAGCGGAGGGAGAAGCAAATAAGTGGGGGAAATAGCATCCCTTGAGCGATTGCCAAGAATTCCCACAAAAAATAAACACAGTCTGGTGGTTATGTTCTTAACAGCTGTGTTAATGGGGTTAAAGAAACCTTAAAGAAACTCTGTCTTTTTTTAAATGAGCTCTGTTCTTAAAAACCTGATACGGTACAAGTTTTGCTTTTAAACCCAGCGTGGTTTGCGACTGAGAAAAGTGCCACTTCAGCAGCACTGACAATTCCTGAGGGGACACGTAGGGTCCTCTGTCCTGGGAGAGCCACGGGCTGAGGCAGGACAGCGATTGCCAGTGCTGTGCAAAGCCTCAATATCTTCTTACAAAGAGCTTGTGGCAAGCCAAGTGCTGCGTTCGGGTATAGCTGCTATATGTGGCACCTCATCATACTCTCTTTCCTTATATAGCTTAACTTCAACAATATAGATATTCAAGTCAGAGATTTCTCTTAAGCACAACTAAAGTTCCTTCTATTGAAAACTCCAAACAAAAAATCCCAACAACACAAAACCAAAATACTGTAGACCAAAAAAGGATTTTCACACTTAGGTTTTGCTTCTCTTGTGCAAAGAGCTCACGGGGTGAAGTTTAGGATAAAGAACTACCACCTCTGATCCTGTCCCCAGTCCTTTCTCAAAATAAGCAACGGTCCCAGTCCAATGTCAATATAACTATTTTTCTTGAAATAAAGTATGGCAGGGAAATACTACGGAAGGCACCAAGGCAAATGAAAAACGACACTGTGGACTGCAATCTGTACATACTTCCCCGTGATTACAACATTAGCTTTTGCTTTCTCAACTTATTTATTGGTATTTCAGTAGCACTTAAGTTCCTGTGGCATAAACTCTGTATCCATTGTGATAGCATGTTATTGTTGCGTACACTGGATTTCTGAAGAGGAGAAAAAACAACATTTACCCAGCAAAATTGCCTCCTCCGCATTGTTAACGATAGTCCAGAGCCTTACAGTAACCTCACCTTCACCACCTTCGGTACCTGCGCTTTGGACCCTGTGAGATCCTTACGCATGCAAAGGGGATGCACGGCACCCAACAAGAAAGTTAATTACTCATTGCCTTAATCTTATTTAATATAACTCAGAGCAGAGAGAGCAGCTACTGATACTTCCCAGAAAGAGCAAGGACACGGGTTTTGTTTGCACACTGCAAACCTTTTCACCCAGTTCACCATCCTTTACGAGAGTCTGACCACCTCTCCATAGCCTCATCCTCTAACGCCATCTCCACCTCCATTTATAAAAAATAATAGATAAACGTGGAAATACGCAACTAACAGTCCTTGTGGCTCTTTCATCTGGTCAGCCTCCTCATCTGACATCTCACCCCCGAGACCTCCTGCCCAAGCACCAGGCGGCATCTCTGCTGCCTCCGGCGTGAGGCCAGGGAGGATAAGGCAATGGAGGTGGCCCTGGGGACAGGGACGTGCCACAGGACAGGGACACGAAGGGACAGCCACAGGCATTATGCAAGGGAGCTTGTCCATGCCCCTTGCTGGCTCACATGAGTCTGGCTGCTAAATCCACTGTCTCCTTTGGAAAGAGCAACTGTCTTCAGATTACTTCTCTGTTAGCACGGAGTTAGTAAAATAGCCATCACCCAAATCACATACATATTTTCAGATCAAGGGCACCACTGCAGCCTCACAAAAAAGGCCAAGGAGATATTTTTCAATCTGTAATCAATCTGCCAAAGGAATACAATATTCCACAGTATTTAGGACAGAAAAAATAAAAAAGTTAGCAGCACGAACAGCAACAGCAGTGGGGGTCTCCCTGAGTAGTGTATCTTTGAGAACAGTGAATCATTTCAATCTCCTTGCAAATGTCAGACGCCTGATTCTCCATGTCATCTGTGGCTCTGAAACGGTTTCAAGCGAGACCTGCTGTCGCTGCAGGGGGTTAGAGAAGCCGTCGCAGGAGGAACCGCAGCGCGCAGCGCTTGGCACGGGCGGCACCCCAAGATGCCTTCGCACCTCGCTGCAATCGGCCAACTGCCGCAGCCGCAACAGCAATGCCCGGTCTGCGCCCTGAGCTGGGTCTGTGCACGAGAAGGAGCTGCTGGAGCACGGCAGAGGGATGCACAGAGCAAGGTGTTTGTTTCACGCTGTCTGAGCGTATAACGCCCGTACAGATTCTCAGTTACGGCACCTGATACAGGTAACTTGGGGTCTCCTGCTATCAGAAGCACTAGTGCCTCCTCTACTCACAGTTACTGTCTACCGATTGACGTGCTTAGATTGAGGCTAGCACTGCAGAGCCCCAACAGCATTTCCCATAGCTGGCGTCGTCTATCTCCCAACAGTAACGTGGGGTCTGCAGTACACAACTGCCCCAGCACACTCTACTCCATCTGGCACACCGCAAAAAGACCGCTGCAGAATAAGTGTCACCAACTACTGGGTGACACCAGAGCAAGACCTTTTCTTTACAAAGCAGAAGAAAGAAGATAATAGAAGAAAAGGCACAGAGATGATCCTACTGCAGCTGGTGGAGGCATTTGTGGCCATGTAAGAATTAGAATAATCTCCTTCCCAGCTAGATCATAGAAAAGCTAAAGGAGAGGTTTAAACCTCTTTAGACACATCCCTTGACTTCTACTCCATGCACATTAGATGCCCTCAGGGATATTGTTGCAGCTGTGCCTGATCTTACCTTTGAGCATGCTTTTTCTTGCTGCCCTGAAACTGCCTGAAAGCAACTTCTTGTAACTATTTAATTAGAGGTCACTGCCATTGCAGCACGTGGACTTGGGCAATAGTCCTTTTTATCTTCCCACCTGGCGCACTACATTGCTATTATCCCAAGCATGGATCTCCATCCGACGCAGCCCTGGGGCTAGCAAGGCTGCAGGAGACCCCCAAGCCAACCACGTCCCAGCCTCTGCAGCAAGCAGAGGGGATCAGGTCCCTCTACATTTGCTCTGCTCTACTCACTGCAAACATTTCAGCTGAAACCATAGGCTAGAGGTGGGCCATGGCTCAGCTATATCCTGCTTTGCTTAGGAAAAAACCATGCAGACTTTACAAAAGTGTCATATTTTGTGAACTTGTCTTTAAGTATTGCGTATGAACTGAAAATTATATTCTATTCTACAAAGCAAGAAACCCTTCAGCTTTAGAGTTTCAAAACAATCTCTTCACTTTAAGTAACTTCTCATATAGAATGTTTTCTTTCAGTTTGAACACAAAATTCAACACAAAACTCAACACAAAACTGTTTTTTCCTGTTCTAACTTTGGTTGAAAGTTGTGAACCAAAGTGACTATTAAATCTTTTTGGGGAAAAAAATTTGGAACCACCCATGAACCTAAACACCAGCTGTAAGAACAGCCCTGCCAAAGACACTCCTCTGGCCCCCAGACTTTGGTCCCTACAACCCATCACTGTCCTCCCATCACATAGGTCAGATACAGGGCCATAAAAAACCTGATGCAAGAGAAACCTGGGGAGGGAAACGAGCAGAACACCTACACAAGGGCAGTAAACACTATGCTAAACCCTTCAAGATTTGAAGACAGGTTTATTTTGCATGTGGATAGGGAAGGTGCTACAGTAAAGTTGATGTGAAGAGTCAAAGGGAATGGGAGACCCCAACAATGGGCAGGGCAGGAGACAGTTTAGTCAAGACAGAAGGCAGTCTTGAGTGTTCAAAGAGCTGTACTTTGGCCCCTTCTTCTCATACCAGATGGATTTTCTGGCTGAGACTTATCTGTAATTTTCCTCATAGCTACTTTACAAAGGGAACAGAGCAAAGAAACCACTTGGATCTGGTTTCCCCAGAACAGGAGAGAGAATATCCTCAGTGCTGTTACGGATCTAATAAGTCACAGGAGGCACCTTACCCCTTACCCCCCAGTTCATGCTTTCGTTGCATTTCTCTGATTACAATCCAGTTTTCGCACTTTCTACTTGACTCTAAATTCTACAAAAGGGCTTGATTGGGTTCAAAAGTGCAGCTCAGGAAAGCTTCAGAAAATCATCCGAGTCTCTTAAATATGTACGCTAGGAAATCCATGTGTTCAAGGTCTTTGCAACCAGAACTTGGGAATACCAGTTTGCCCTAAAGTTGGAACCAAACAACCAACTGAAACATCATCAAACTGGGGATGCTGGGAAGAGGCTCTAGATCCAGGTTTTTCATCTGGCCTCATCTGATATTCTGGCCCAGATCCAAACATGCCAACATGCATTGGTGTTCTAATCTGCATTAAAGCCCTCGTGCACAGCTCTATTCCACACTTCCCAAATCCTCTTTTCTCTTCAGCAGACAAAACCCCCGATTTTCATACATTTCAGAAATGCTTTATGTTTGATCCTAAAAGCAATGATTACTCCACTGTCATTTTTTTGATGTCAGTGTCACATATCAATGAAGACTCAGGTGAAAAATATTAACTTCTCACCTGATTGCTACATAGAAAGTGAACGGGCTAGAACAGTGTTACACAAATTGCTTCCAGCAAACAGCTTTCTGCCTTTTTGCAATGAAGTATAACAAGTCAAAATTCCTGCACTTTCTGAGTCTTTAAGGATGAGTTCCAATTTGATGGGGTTTGGGTGTATAAACAAAGACCTGACTTCAATGAGCACATCATCCTAGATCTCTGAACTTTACAAGGTCAAAAAGAGAAATAATTCAACCACAAAAGTGACATATAAGCAGCACTGAGGCCTGATTTCAACCTGCAAAAGGAAATAGATTCAGAGTTAAACCTGAAAATCTGGGCTGACATGGGCCTAACTAATGCTCTTGTGGGCTGGAGGGAGAAGGGGAGGGATGAAAAGTGAATTCGTGCAACTTTAGCATGATACTCCAGTCAAGACTTTTTAGCCTTAAGCCTGAAATGGCTAACGGGCTCCCGCTTAAGGAAAGACACAGCGATGTTGTCTGGAGGCAACACAAGAGCCATTTCCCCCACCAGCCTCTGCTCACAAGCAGAGCACCGCGTGGCCCCACGTGCCTGCACGGCCACGCAGTGAGCACTGGTTGGGCATTGAACTCTGCCTGGCAGAGCTCCTGCGCCCACCCAAAGCCTCCTCGATACCCCCGAGAAAAGTTTGGGTAGGTGTTGCTTGTGTAGAGCAGCCTCCTACAACCAGGTCCAAGGCAGTCAGACAAAACTGGAGTCAGAGTTATTTATAAAAATCCATGTGCTTCGTAAAAATAGCCATAGGATAATTTCTCTACCAAGTTTTAGCTAAAAAATTTTTTAACAGGCTACTTATAAACCCATGAAAACAGTCATTTTCTCTTGCTGCCCATTTGCTTGTGCATATAGAAGAGACGCACATTTTTCATGGTGTTACTCCGGTACCATAGCTTTCATTCTTTTCCTCCAAAGACTGCCAGAATCCCAGTTTACATGAATTTTAATACCACACATTAGTAAAAAGATGTAGTCAGAATACTGAATCCATTAAATTGTTTTTGGAAACTCCTGGAAAATTGTCACGCTACTGAAAGGAACATCAAAAAATAAGTGATTCCAAAAAAAAAAAAAAAAAAAAAAAAGGACACCCCCTACACAGACATACTCTTCCTGATTCATTCCCTACTACAGCAGACTTTAAAGAGGAGAAGATACTACTGTAAAGGAAACACATCTTCACTTGTGAAGCCATTTTCAAAATATACAAAAATATTATTTATATCTCCTTCATGCCTTATCTTTTACTGATGCTTACAACTGCCTCCCCCTCAGACACTGGGCCTATTCTTTAGTGAAAAACTTCCTAAAAATACAGAGGTGGAAAGTTAGCTTGTACTTTAAATCTATTACATCATTGGGGCAGGGAAAGGTGAAATAACGGAGTTTGGAAAGACTTGAGCCAGAGAGATACTCATCTGTAATACAAACCACGCAAACACGTCATCTCAAAGAGGTGTATAAGGCATAAAAGCAGTTTAATGATACAGACAACATTTTGCAAGCCCAAGATTGCACAGAACCATTGTAGTTTCCATCCTGCCACAGAGGTTACGGACAACGGGGCCAAAGCGATCCCTGAAACCTCAGAGATGTCCTCCAAAATGCGCGTGTGTCTCTTCCACTCCCCTTCCAGCTCCTGCGCAGCTGGGCCAGCCCAACACCCTCATGATCCACGAACCCCACAATGCGTCCCCTCTTGGAGAGGGCCACCATGCGGTCACCCACGGTCCCAGCAAGGCAGGGCAGGAACAAGCAGGGGGGCTCATCACAACTAGCATTTAATCTTCAAAGGCATGCGATGTCCCAGATTTGCTCTTTATGCACACAAAATACTACGTTTTGCACCACTTTCAGGATCAGGTCCTTCCAAGATGAAAAACAAACAAACAAAAACAAACAAACAAAAAAACCCAACCCCATGTAATGATTGCAAACACTGTGATTTTTATCTATGGGAGAACTGCGTATGCCAGGAGATAGCAGCACTTGTGCATCAGCTTCAGTGATCTCACCAGCAGAGCAGCTTTCTAGAGTTATTACAAAACTTAGTTTCAGATTCGCTTGCAGGAAGACTACAAACTTTAATTAGTGCAGTAAGAGGGGAATGGGTGAACAAGTCCAAAGCCTCCTTCTGAATAATTGTCTATTTGTTTATTATAGCTTCCACAGGTTAATTATTTGCTTAAGAAAATACCTTTAAAAATCCACACATTAAAAAATCAGCCGTTTGTTTTTCCAGTGTGGGGTTTACACTTTAAGTTTCAGCAACATAATGTACCAGATATTTGATGTTACAGATGGTTGTGGGGAACCAGAAATACTTGAGGGAGGCATGGCAGGATGTACTTTTTGTATCTCTTACCAAGAGCTAATGCCTTTTCAGTAGCTCTTTAGCAAGAAATTCAGCAGAATTACATTGGCTCACAACCATTTCTCCAAACCTGAATGAAGAGGCAGCTACAGGGGCCGTGCTAATTGTGCTAAAGCGCATGCTAATGTTGTGCTCCAAAAGGGAGTCTAAAACTTTACAGTTTTATTTAAAACTTTGGTGGCACGCAGGACCCTCTTGGGATGCACCCTGAGAAGTGCCAAAAGCCAGAGCTGTTCCTTGCATCCTCCCCCACCCTGCTTTTGCACAGGTAACAGGTCTCTCTTCCGCTTGTTCCCACTCTCCCTTTTTAGTGTTAACAGCTAATTATGACACATATTTCAATTAACGTTCCAGCCCTGTGATCAATGACCCACGCGCCTTCGAAACGCGGGCGGTGCAATCCCTCCAGGAGAAGCCACCACGACTCCCCGTGCAGGTTCCAAAGGGTTAATCCCAGAGTGAATTCTTCAGATGTGTAATTTAATACTTCATAACTGCTGAAAATTGGAGCCCACATAATTTATTTTCTTTGGTCTGGGCACATTTGCCTCATGCTTGGCTGTGGCTGACTTCAGAGAGACACACCTAAAGCCCTCAAGTGTCCCAAGTGGCCCATGTCAGTTGTGCAGAGAGATTGTGGTACTTGGAGGGAGCCCAAGGATTAGGTGTTCCTGAGAAGGTTTTTTTGGCTCTACAAAGCCCACGGATGTCATGGGAATAGGCTGCACTCCTCCCCCCGCCTTGAAGGCCACATATCAACGGGGTATCTAACCACTCAGAGACAGGCTTTGCACAAAGGTATACATTAAAATAAATAGAACACGCGACCAAAAAGCACACAGAGAGGGAAGGAGGAATTGAAGAGCGGAGACGAGGAAACAATTGCTTCATTGTGGAGCCGGCAGCGAGGAATCGCAGAGCCGAGCTCCACCTACAGTCCCCTTCGCAAAGCTGACTCCGGCAGCTGCGAGTGGCCCTGGATTTCCTTCGCTGGCTGCTCTGGGAGTCTTTTTGTTTCAATTATTTCTATTTTAAATTGTTTTTATATATAATTATTTTCACTGCAAAAAGATCCGCATTTGTATTTTGGCTGAATGTGAACGTGGGTAAAGCTATTGCATTGTCCAAGTACTTTTAAGGTTAGTTTGCTTTCTGTATTTTGAAAGTAAATAGCCTGCTTTTTCCTGGAATTTATTTTAGGATTCTGTCTCTATTGCTGGCTTTCATTTGCACCAGCTTCATATCGTCTGACAGTATTTCACATTTTTATTGCAGTTTGATTGCGGTGCAGTAGTTTCATCATTCCAGGGAAAAAAATAATAAAAATGTTTGTCTAAATTGTACTCTTGCCTTTCTTAAAAAAAAAATTCAAGCTTCAAACATGATTGGAGTTGTAACTCTTAAAAGCAGTAGCCAGCCTCTGAAAGCATCGAGTAAAGTCATCCCTTTTTTCCTAAGAAAAAAAAAGGCTTAGACGCTAATTGAAGCTTTGACATTGGTGGCGTACAATAGTATATCTCCTGCAGAAGATATACGTTTGAGGCACAGTACTGGATCACGTGGCGGGAGCTGCATGGCAAGTAAACGGTAACTGCATCTGAAGCCCGGTCACCGGCCTGGGTCACCATCATGGCCTCGCTGCACTTCAGCAGAGCTCCAGGAGGGCCGAGGTCAGCACCAGCCGGCACTTTCTGCCCCGTGGCAGCTTGCACAGTGGGTTTTCACCCAGGTGGTTCCTGCTGCCTCGTTACCTGGGATGCAGCTCCTGTGCAGAGGAGATTACAATTCTTCCCGAGAAAAGCTGGTGACAGCAACCATTGGCCTTCAGAAGGTTATTTGGTCAGGTCCTCAGCTACAAGACCAGTCTCCCCACACCAGCCACGAGACCGTTGAGAAGGAAATGCTACCAACTGTGCAAACAGTACACATCTACAGCCAAAACTCATCTCCCCGGGATCCAGAAGGGATTAGAAGGTTAGAGGGCGTTGCTCATCTAGGCAACATCTTCATTCATCTTCTGCTCCCTCATAGAAGGCCTTATACAAGGAGCTCTGCAAGTATGCCGGGTGCCCCTTAGGTGATAGAAGAAACCAAAAAAGAATAAATATTTTTTGCGTATCGTGCATATTGTGTTCCTTTGTGTTAACTCAGACTCGTACAACCCCCTGTGCTAGAAGATCAAAGCAGCGTGCTCCATTTGATATCCAGTCCCTTGAGAGTGGCAGCACCAGGTCTGTTAAGAGCTAGAAGCTCTCTTCCATTAGAGAAATTCCTACATCTGGATTCCTACCATAATATTATTTGGAAAGACAAAAATTAGGATGTACACCAAATGTTGGACGGAGGGAGGGAGGCGAGCCTAAATCACCCCAGGGACGCTCATGAGCAGCATTTCTTTTCGTCCCAGACAGCAAGGCCAATGTGATTTACATCAGCTGCAGTACACTGCTCAGAAACTTCTGCAGAGCAGGAGTAATCAAGCCATCATCTCCTACTCCTTAGACTGTCGCTTCAAAAAAATAAAAGTCACGGAAGCAATACAAGCAATGTGGGTGACTAAGGCTCAGAGACAGCCTTGATGTTTGCCATGGAGTCACTGTCCATGCCCAAAGGAGAGGGAGAGGAGCATGGTCTTAAGGGGGAGTAAGAAGAATGCAATGAGACACAGAAGGAAGACCTCACTAAGAATAAGGTAGGAGATCATTAATTTGTTAATAACTATAAAATGTTAAGTGCTATCATGATCTACTAAGAAAAAAAACCCTCTTATACACTCAACATATGAGAAACAGCAGAAAAGCCATTGAAAATTCTCCGCCTCTTGCAAGAATTTTTAATGAGCATTATCATCTCACTTCATGGTCCACTATGTCCAAAATTTACATAACTTTCAAATGGTAGTAGTTATTAGCATTCTTGCATCCTAGGTGAGAAAGCAAGTAGAAAAGCTCAAGTGATTTGGATGTCAACAGCAACATTAGAAATAGAATACACTGTTCCCTCTCCTGTGCAGCACTACCGCAACAGTTCATTCTCGATGCACACTTTTACAAGGGAGATATTTGACCTGTTACGCTATGATGCATAAAATAATAAGTAATGAGTGGGTGGGTGATCTCACCAGTGTCTTTAAACCTCCTGCAATGTGTGGGTTACAAGGTTTGAATCACACAGAAGTTGTACCAAATTTGCATGCTGTTTCAAAGAAACTACAGGAGAAGGAGTGCCTAACTGGTGAAGAATGAAGAAAATTAAAAAACCTGAAACAAGAACGAGACATAAGTCAAATAGAAGCTATAATGAAAACATAAAGCAAGAATATCCACCTGTATAAAAAAAAAAAAACAGAGATGTTCAGTCAAGCTTCTGAGAATTTTTATCCCTGACAAACTGCTTCCCATTTAGAGAGAAGATATATTGATAAATATGTATTTAATCTTATTTGGAGGAAAAAAAAAAAGAACAGGTGTGACATTGATCCTTCCCATCACTGTCAACCGGAGCAACTCCCCTACCCCAGGTCCCGCCCAGCTGCCAAACCAGTACAAACGAGATCAGAATCAACTATGGAATTCATGTTGCAGAAAGATAGATATTAAATTTATCCAAACATCCATCTGCACCCAGGCTGAGTTTTGACCCCTACATTATCCAGAGCTCCAAGCAGCCAGGAGTCTCAGGAGGCGACGCTGCTATAAGACTGCATGGCCAGGCCCCACATTTATGAATGAAACTGCTGGTTTTTTCCAAATGTAAGATCAGAGACCATGGATGAGTGCCACCTTTTTTTTTTTTTTTTTTTAACCCAAAACCCTTAGGAGAATGAGTACACTGTATTTCTTCAATTCAGTGCTGATATATCTGATTTCCCTCCAGGACAGGCCAAACATTAAATAACATTGAACAGGCTGAGTGTATAGTTAAAATACTTGCAATGAAAAGTTTTCATTCTCAGCTTATTTCCTAGTTTACAAAAGCTCTTATCAAAAAAGCTCTCTAAATTGGAATTAGTTAGTGATCCAGGTCTCTAAAGCCCAGGGACTGGAAGTGAAGATTTCTTAATTATACCAGCAGGGGCTTGATTTCTATTCTTAGTGCAGCTGGGTAATGTTGTTAGGTTCTTGCAGAGCACTGTTTTTCATTGGCAGGGATAGCCCCTGGTTTACTTTGACAAAAATATAGAGCTCTCTAGATGGAAGCATCTTCACGTACGTGTGTAACGGAGCATGTATGCTTCAGCCACACACGCAAGCAACTCTTCAACAGAGCCCAGGTTCCTTTGAAGTTCAATAGCTCCTTACTTGGGAATCTAATCACCAGTCTCAGAGTTTTAACTGATCTAAACTCTTTAATTTTTTTTTTTTTTCCTCCCAATGGGCCTTGGCAATATCTTAGTTTCCCCTTTTTTCCTGAAGGGATCAGCTGCTCAGCTGCAAATTCACCCACAGAAAAAGCTAGAGACCCATAAGAAGCTTTTGGGATCATGACCCAGATGACAAACAGTGTCACAAGAACCCCCAATGTTAAAAACGTCCACTCACAGCGGCTGAACTTCTGTACGAATCACTTCCCTCCTGTGTTACAAGGATGGACCCAACATAGATAACAACAGCCAAAACCAGCCTCACACTTTATGTAGAATAAAAAATGTTACCCCAAGAAAGAAATCACTACAGATTAAATATGTACCTCTAAAATCCTTGAAATACTCTAATAAAACAACTCACTGAATAAAATATGGTGCAAAATATAACAACACATGCCTATAGCTGCAGCTTAAGTGCATTGGGGGTAAGGGGCGGAGGAAGGAGGCATATTAGTTTATCTTCTTAAGGCTCCTGGACAGAATCCAAAGAATTGGGTTCAATCCCCGAGTAGGTCATATTTTTTCTCTCATTAAAATATTTGACTCATACTGGCAACGTTCTCTGAAGAAAAACGAACTCTGGTCTCGGAACAAGATAGAGCTGTAGTTGTTAAAGTAACTATTTAAATCTCATAAGTTGACGGTTGCTAGTCGCCTTCGCAAGAGGAGGCTGGTGGTCATCCTCAGCGTCTCCCTTTTTTGCCCGCACAACACACAAACACCCTTGGAAAACTCTGGCAGGGCAAGTCCGCTGCACGTCACGAGGCAACTGGTGGTCACACGCAATGCTATTTTTAAAAAAGGCATAGAAATTTAGCATCTTCACATTCCTATCTGCTCAAGCTGTTTTATCAGAACTCAAACTTTCTTGCTGGGAAACTGCTCTCTCTTTGGTACCTTTTCTGCCAAAATCCAACTGTAACAACAAAAGTTTATAAACAATGAAAATTCCAGCTGCTTGACATCAGCGATGTGAAGCTTTCACTTCACACTGATACAAATATTTACCCTGAGCTCTGGCAAAGCTTTCCTTGCCCATGTCGCCCTTAATCATACATTTTTCCTTGATTGAGTTATGCTTTCCAGTACGTGATTTGCTCTGGTTTACTTTTTAACACATCCCAGAGGCTTCGTCAAAATCAGCTCTGTGCAGGCCATGTCATTTGGTAGCTGCCAAACATGCTGTTCAGAAGGACCTTGGCAAATAGCAAAACAGTGTCTTTTTCTAACTGGTCTAATAAATGTGTTTGTTCTTTTCTGACCACCATTTATTTTTTAGATCCCACATATCCATAAAGCAATGAGCCAAGAAAGTAAGCAGAAACACATTCATTTTCCCTTTAATCTACTCCCTTGAGGCAATACGCTGACTTCTCTTACAGACACCTTATAGCTAAGAAGCTGCAAACTATCGATGACTCACTTTTTATTATTATTTACGAGACAGAAAGGTTATTATCAGAGGGAGTAATAACAAAGAATCACTTTGTTGCTGCTTTAATACTTGCAAAACTAAATATACAGGAGTCAAAACAAACATAACTCTACCTGAACAAATAGGATCGTCACAGACTATTTTGACAATTATAATTAAATATATTCTTCCAAAAGAAAGAAAAATCGACAGATTTTTCAGTTACATTAGTATAAAGCCAAGTGCAACAAGGAGGAAAACCTCATCTACTATAGCTAATATGGAGAGAAAAAACTTATTTCAAACTGTTCCAGAAAGTGGACTCCAATCTTAACCAATAAAAGATATTTTTCTTCCCCTTCCCTTTTGATGCTGCTCTACATCCCACTTTTCACTGGGAGAGGAAGAAGGAAAGCAATGAAGACAAAAGACGTTGAAAAATTTTGGGCCCTGGGCAGAAGTTATCATAACTTTGCAAGGAAGTTTGTTCTTACAAGACACAGCCCAGCTTCTGGTTTATCTTTGTGTGCGGGGACGATGATAGACTGGTCTCAGCGAAGCGAGATGGGAATTCTGCTACCAACTTGAATATGAACAGGAGTCATTCAGAATATGTATTTGCATGACATACTTGGCTGTAAATGCGATTAAACACAGACTTGGGACGAACTTCTTGTCACATACTTTTTCTCAATGTCCATTTTGTAGTTACTCTTCTTTCCCAGGATTTAGCCTAACATTATACTTGCAAGAAGAAACAAAGAGCTGCCTGTTTTGTTTTTTTTTTAATAATTATTATTTGGAAAAATGAACAATTTTTTTTCAGTTAAAAGATAAACCTTAAACCCAAGCCTATGCTTAGTGTACTACTAAACGATCTGAAATCAAATCTGCCATCTACAGCACTGATTCAAAGTAGAAGTCAGATCTATGAATCTGCTCCCAACTCGTCCGTAAGGCAGATCAGTCATCCTCGGGCAGAGACAGCTAAACTGTCCCTGAAGTAGCTCTAAACCACTGCCACATGTAACTAGCAACCTATTAAAGTAAATCAGCACCATTTACAGGTTGCAAACAAAGAAGGGAAACCTGAAGTCTACAGCAATTAAAAATGAGGTTCAAGGATGAAAACAAAGGACTCCCGATCCACCTAAAAAATAACTCAGATGTCCCAAATTTATTTACTACTTCAACAAAATTTTGGTGCATACATTATAGGGTCTCAGATGAGTTGTATGAAACCCAAATATTTTAGTTCTGAGTTTCAAGGACTTTTTTTTTTTTCCCCTTTCTATCTAAAGTTTGCTTACTACTGGTGTTTCACATCAAAAGCAAGAAAGTTTAGAAAAACCATTTTATGGTCCTAATAAATCACTCTATTTCAGGTCAAAACTAGGCAGTAGATTAATAAATCTTCATGTAATCTTTATCTAAAGATTACATATTTCAATAAAACATAAATCCTATGAGAATTTAAATATTTGGGGTTTAATTAAGAAAACTTTGCTTAGTTCATGTAAGAGAAAATTATATTGAAGTATATATTCATGAGTCTTGTGATCCTTGCATCAGCTACAGGTTACCACTACGGCTTTCGGGAGAAGTGGCAAAAGGGAAAAGCAATCTGGGATGACTTTTGCATGGCAAATTGTTAAGTAAGTGACAGATTCACACTTCAAGCTGGTCACTGCACATGACTTAAGTACAGCATCTGCAGTGAATTTTCACCTCTGGCTCGAGGAGGAGAACCACCCGGGGTGGCCCCTTCTCCAGTCCCAGCATGGCAGGAATAGGGAAGACTGACACTTGTGACAAAAGTCAAATTAGAAAAATCAACCTGGGGAATTTGGAGTACAGATTAGATTCAGTCTCTTACATTTTTCTACAGTGTCCCAGCTAAACCTGACATTTGCATTACGTAGCTTCAGTCTTTAAGTAGAAAATATTTTAAAGTTGCTAGGCGCATGTTGAGTGCTTTGAAATCCTCTAGCAAAACCACATTTTAATGTCAAAGTCATTTAGGAGTCTAAGTCCCATATACCTCTATTCACAACATATAGTTTTAAAATTTTTATTCCAGAATCACATTAGGGACATTTTAACATTTATATTAAGGCAGTATGACAGGAATCCAATAATTGTACATATCGTGGTTACTGACAGCCTTACAGATATGTAAGTTTCTGAGTTTCTGGGGTCATTTAGAAATAAAAATAACATGACCTGGTACCAGGGTGCCAGCATTCCCCAAAGCAACTGGAAAAATGAATCATCAGGAAGAGCTAAAGTTTAAAGAACCTAAACATAAAAAAAAAAGCACCAAAAAAAAAAACCCCACCCCAAAGCACAGCAACATAACACATTGGCTAGTCTCACAGACACAAATGATGAAGTTTCCTTTACCTAACAAGATATCTGTGTCTCAGCTGGTCATTCATAACACCCTCAATAGTCAACGGACAGAAAAAGGTGCCTCTAGGAAGTAATTCATTTAATTGCAAGGAAGAAATGTAGAGCTCAGTTCAGCTGCCCAAACCAAATTATCTGTGGGTCCTCCAAATTACATGACACAGGACATAAGTATGGAGCACACAACCACCACAAGTTGCAGCAGGAGCCTAGACAGGAGCTTCTCATTAGATAGGTACTTGTGGCCAACTCAGCCCCAAAATGCACTGTATTAGCCACCCCTTAGAAGGTAATATTCCTCTTTGCTGACCGTAATGGTATCCCATGTGACAGCTCACCTATAGGCATCCACAACACAGACAGGTAAAGGCAGGGAGATGAGACCTCACCCCTGTGCCTCCCACACAACACACACAACATGTCACAGCAAACTGACCTGCAAACAAAGGGGAATTTCACATGATCTTACAGGTAATGAACTCATATGATTAATAAGGTAACAGAAAAATATACAAGAATTACAGCTTTCTACAGACGAAAATGGAAATTCAAATAATCCGATGATAGATAATCCAATAGATAATCCAATAATCCAATGATAGATTTACCATCCCCACTTGCAAGATACACTTATTCCCAGAATTAATGCCATCACCAGTCACTGATCAGAGGAAACAAAATACATATGAAGGCTAAGAGAAACAGAAGTGGAAACCACAAGCTTTATTTCTCAAATTACAGAAATAATGTTTTAAATCACAAGTGAAATGAACAATTTGGACTGAAACCACCCTCCAGTGTCTCCTAGGCTCACTCCAACAGAGTTAAAACCAAGAACCCTTCAAGGCTTTTAGTCAAGGCTTTTCCTCAGACCACACTGAGGAAAATATCAAAACTCTACTCAGGTAAGATGTCTTCGGTGAATTGATCACTTAGGTTTTACGTAACATTTTTATTGACTGAAAGAAGCTCAGGCCAAAACAAGTTAAGAGACCCTTATTTTAGTCTTATATGATTATGAATTTGAAGCTTTTCTGTCACTGGAGTGAAAAAAAAAAGTCATACTGACTCCAACAGCAAAATTTCACTATGTATTTCAATGACTGCTCTGAAGAATTTCCTGGAGTTTGATGGGACTGAATAGACGCAACACGACACAGCTATTCTCTACACGCACTGTGGACTTCTTCCAACAGCTTCTACATTCCTTAACATCTCCATCAAATCTCACAAAGTCAATCATTCATGTCTCTTGTCTCTTTACCTGTTCCCTCAGTGTCCGCACCTTCTTCCCAGCATTGAAAAAAGTGGATGCTTTTCTCCTTCATCTGCAAACACCGACTTATTTTCCCTCCTGTGTTTCCAAGACTGCAAGAACTAAAGTGGAACTCTACAACTAAGTTGTTTTTATTACAAGTCAGATTTATTTTTTTTCCCAGAGATGTCAATGGGAAAGTTCACTGCTCTAGCAGTTGTGTTTGTCATTCCCAGGTGCAGAGTCAGTAGAGGGAGCACAAGAGCACACAGAAAAGTGTTAAAGAACTGCAAAAAAAAATCCTTACTTAATATTCGGTCATAATTACTATTATTTTGAAGGGTTTGTTTTCTTGAATATTCCCATCTGCCTCACCAGGTTACAAATGCTTAAAAAAAATTATGTAAGACAATCTTGTTGCTTTAAGAAAAAACAGACCCAAACCCCAAAAGTTTAGCAGTATAGATTAAAAGCTGGAAAGCTTTCTCTCACCAAGCAGAAAAAACAAACAACTTTCTTAAAATAGGCATCTTAATCATAATGCTGAATAACTTCCTATTTTAGTAACTGCCACAAAGTATTTCTGACCACGTTCAGTGCATATCTTATAATAAAATATAATAATCACAGCACAATTCATCAGGATCCACCAAAAATGATCAGTTCTGTTGAGACCTTGGCCAAGCTTTTGTTTATTCCATAACTGAAAACAAGACAAAATTTTCTTGGTTTTGGATTCTGTAATTAAACACAAATCTCAGTCCAGGTTCTTCTAAAATTTGCTGAATTCCCAAAGTTTTTCAAGAATTCCTCACATCTGGCAGCCGGAAATCTCTGGACTCAGCTTGAGCGAACTTGGAGCAATTTATGTTTTTTTATCAAAACTATGGGAAATTCAATTATTTTTTCACGGTTTTGGCTTGATATCAAATACAACACTGCATTTCTAAGTGCGCTTCATTTCAACTTTTCAGTTTTATTTGAACCTCAAAGTAAGATCAGGAGGACAAAGTCCTTTCTCATATTATTGAATATAAATCCAGAGTAATCACACTGATTTTTTTGGTGCTACTCCAGTGTTACACCATTTTAAATGAAAACTTTCACGTGCATTTCAAGGCTGAGGGGAGAAGAAAAAAAAAAATCCAACAACTCTTTCTATGAATCCTTGCAAACAACTGAGCTGAAGATTCTTCTCAGTACTGTGCATAAAACTGCACTACACTTTGGGGTACAAATGCCTACCAGAGGACTGAGTGCAGTTGCATGACTAAGTATATGCAAGATTATGTTCTTCCACATCATTTCAAGCTAATTACATAAAATATTGTTCTTTAGTCATGACCGAAAGTTCTTTGAAGACCCAATAACTCATTTGGAACAGCTTTAAAAACACTGAAATACCCCCCTCTCGATTAATTTTCCCAAAGGTAGAAAATTCATCAAACCAAAAGATCTTAATGTTTTATTTTTACTTCCTATCCAAATCAACCAATTCTCTGTAAAACAAAATATACTAATCTTTTGCTTCTTACATTTTGACACATGAAGTATGGAATGCTATGGTTTTGTAGAAGAATAATTGGAATGGAGGAACAAGAAAATAAGAGAGAATAAGAAAAATCACAAAAATTTTCAGTCGACTTCATACTTTAAGTTTAGTATGCATTAAACTTCTCCAGAACTGCTCTATAAAACCACTTGATTATTTCCTTATACACCAACACAGCTCATACCCAAAGTCCTGAGATAGATATTCCACCATTTAAAAAAACAGAGATCCCTTCCAGTCTTTCCATCTTTGAAGGATTTTAACTTGGCCACTGAATATGCCAGCAAAACTTTTCTTCCTTCTGCTCTTGATAGACCATCACAGAATCAGAGCCCAAATATGCAGACTCAAGGGTGGGTCTCATATTAAAATCCAACCAAGCATTCAAAAGAAAAGAAAAAGAAGAAAAAAGAATCTCCTGGAACATTTGAATACCTTAGCATTCTCAAAGACCATGAAAATGCCTAGCAGTATCTTTCATACAACTCCTGCATTTTTTGTGTTGCCTATTTGGGGGCTTAACCGCTACCGTAGGACTTCAAGAAATTCTCATGTAGTATTTTAATATTCTTTTGAATCGAGTTACTGCACTGCTCAGACTGTATCTTTTTTCATTCATGAATCATTTTCTTCTGCTGTCTAGCTCCCATCTCGTGTGAGCTGAAGCTAATATTTTCTTATCTATATTCAAATATTTATTTATATACATTCAGCAAGTATGAATCTGTCCAAGTGTCATTAAAGCACTATATTTCTTGCATTTGTTTAAAGCAGGGACCCATTCTGAAAGGTCAGAGTGTATAAACAGTGTGTTTATTGGCTTCCAATTAGCTCTATATCATATTTGTGCAGCTGAAAGTTATTCTTCTGATAGCTAAGCTTTGCAAAAATCAAGCTCATTATATACATCATATAGGTTATACAAGAAATAATGATAACAACAAGGCTACCTTGTCACATCTAGGTCACTACCTTTAAGGCGAGGTTCCGGCGAGCTTATTCGTTATATTATGGTTCTGGTGCGGATTTATATCTACAAACATGAAACGCACAAATGATTCATAATTATAGATACTTTCGATTTTTTGCTATGTCACAGCAAGACACCAACACCTGCAAGAAACTGACTTTCTGAAGTTAATGGCTAAGAGTTTTTCTGAAAAATAAATTCCTCTCTAAGAGTCCAAAATTAGCACCCACAAATTGAGACCCACAGAATAATTTAAAATATCATTTTTTTTATACATGAAGTGGATGAATGGTTTACATACCAAGTGAAAGCAGAGAAAAAATCCTGACTGATAAATACTACCTACACTAAACTATATTTCACATCATTATATTAAAAGAATGAGATAATCACTGTTTCTGAGTTACAGAAGATATGGGGAAAGCCCTGCTTATAAAACATATTTCAATATCATTTTTACTTCAAATAAGTTAATACCAAAACTATAAGAATTTGAAAGTGCTAAACATTAACCAAGAACATTGAGGCATCATTGATTATAGCAGTACCCATGCACAGAGGATACCTTTGTAAAATACATGAGAGAGGGCACTAACAGAAGATACAGCTAATCTTACTTTATGGCGACGCAGAGAAATGCACAATGCCGTACTGTCAGGTAATCTACTGCCTCTTTAAATAAATCTAAATATTAGGTCTAGGAGGGATCAACCTGAGAAAAACGCTAAAATATAACTGCTAAACTTAATACTCGCTTTTCTACAAGACTCAAAATGAAAAGGCTTTCCAACTATTATAAGATGTACAGTCTTAATCTACATTTCAATAAGATATTTAAAGGCAATGCTGAAACTGTCAAGGACCCTTTTTAAGCCTGAGAGAGGCCTACAAAGGAATGCTGACAGTTTCGTTTTCTGTGACACGGAAGCATTATTTTATCAAGAAAATGTTATTATATTCGTATTCATTTTAGCACTCCTCTTTGCGGACTCTTCAAAACCCCAGATGTATTTGGTGGCACAAACGCTACGGTACCACTCGTGTTGTCGGGAGCTCTGACGATAAAGGTAGATGAAGTGATTAACATAAACATACATTCTTCTGTCGCATTTTATACAGAAAGCCTAAAAATGATACTAGAATGAAATTTCTCACCGAGATACTCGTAAACTGTAAGTGTACTCTAAAATATGTCATTCAACCTGTTGTTTTCCTGTAATAGCCAAAAAACTATAGAGGTTTTTTAGAAGAGATCTTCATTGTTACAATTTACATATCTGTTGTTAACATTAATATATATATATTCCTTCTTTATGCTAAATATACTTTTTTGTGTTTTTACTTCTTTAATCTTTGTTGTAGACCTTTTAAAAATAGCATATCAAGCACCTTGTTAAATTAACTCTTTCATTAATAACGTGGCTCCAGTTAGAAAAAAGCTTTCATTCTTGTGTGAATGTATACATACAGACCATAAACAGTTTCTAATTAGTCACATGTGGATTCAAATGCAGACTTGTATGCCATAAACCAACACTGAAATGTATAAGAAACTGTCAGTCAGATCAAAAGTCAATCCAAAATCATCCCATTTGCAGAGCTGAGATGCTGTCACAGTTAGTTAGCCATAAATGTTTAAAACAGCAACCAAACTTTTATTCTAATTGAGCATGAGTTGAAAGGCTGCACACTTTGATGTCTTTGCTTTTATCATTTGTATATAGCTAAAAACAGCAGGGTATTTTTTTTTTTTTTCTTCTCTTAGAAATAGGAGACATGACTTCTTACTGAAAATATACAGGTAGGTCAAGCTGTATTTGTGGAGCCAATGTATGGTTTTCAATCATGCGTGTAATCACTTACAGCACTAGTCCTCAAAAGTGCAATTACAGTAGTTTCTCATTACTATTTAACCTTTTCTTCCTGTCAATTGTTGACCAAATCATAAAAAAATGCATCTTCGGAATATTATCTGGAATGAGATCCTACATCTCTTAGGGAAACTGATCCCAAGGACTTCAACGGCATTGTCATTTTTCAATCCTTTAATTTTTCAGGAGGGGAGAGGGCAGCAGAGCCTGTTTGCAGGAAGCGTATTTGAGCAGATGCCTACAACGTGAGAACATGTTAACAGAAACTTGAGAGGCAGCAATGAAAAGTCCAGGCCTAATCTTATTATAGAAACACTCTGTCTGTTATACAAGGGAAATACACACAGAACGCCGGTCGGGTGGAGCAAACGAAGCAAAGGAGCCCCTCTCCGCAGTTCAAGGCAGAGCACAAACACCCAGTGCAGGGTGTCTCAGGCTACCCCTCCACTTTTTTAGGAGACAAAACCCCTCTTGCAACAGAGAAGTTAACAACATAACATTCACACCTCTCGCTTCACTGGGGCCACAAAAAAAAAAAAAAAAAAAAAAAAAAAGAAAAATGGTCTTATTCCCTTCAATAGACACTACAGCATTCCCAAAATCCATCACCTGCCTGTCAGTCTTTGCCTGTGCTGGTGATGACCCGGGGTTAAACTTCATGCTGTAATTTATGGTTCCCCGGCATGGCTGGGGCTGGGCAATGTCACTACACCTTTGCGTGATCTGCCCAGAAGATAATACTGAACCTCTGCCTACACATGGACACCTGGATTCCCTTCTCTCCTGATAGCACACCAGCCTCCATCAAAAGCTACGCTAATTGCCAGCACCCACACCTCCATGAAAAGGAGGGGAGGTGAAGGGGCAGCAAGGACACACATACTTCTCCATGAAACGGGGACTTTCCTCCTTCCCCGTGCCGAGCAACGCACCTTGGATAGGACAGACTCTGCGGACGGCTGGCCCCATCCTGCACATACGTGTCCCAGTGTTAACCTTCTTATAGTTGTATCAGTCGGAGAAAACCGACACGGATAAATTCACCAAGCACTATGCATGGCCAACGGGCTTTAATTACTATAGAAGAACAGCAACAGGACAGACCCAGTGGCTAACAAGCCACGTCTCTGATGAACCGGCTTCTCCTGTACTTTCTGCAGCACTGTCTAGTCTGCTGTAACGTTACGTCCCTGGGGACGGGGCTGCAGATGCTGTCCCTGAGGACAGCCGTCCTCCTCCAACTTCCACAAAAGTTCTTGCTCCCAAAAAAACCCTCACCGCTCATGTGGTTCAGCATTTGTTTAAATCCTAGCTCTTTCTCTCGAGGCAGGAATTTATTGCAATCTGAAGAAAGCAGATTCAGCATACTTCTATGTGAATTAAAGGAGAAATTTAAGAGGCAACCTCAAGGCAGCTATTCCTTGGCCTGGAATTGCAACCTTCTGTGTTTAGGCTTGCATACATTTTGTGCCAAAACTCACACGGGTGTATATGTAACCAAATCATTATCAGACCTAACCCGCGCTGACAGAAAACAAAAATTTACCCAACTTCACAAAAAGGGACTAACAACTGGAGACGTCAGGAGAGGAAGCGGTGTGCAATCTATCCTTAAGTCTTCACAGAAGGCACTTGACAACGCAACAGCTTCTCTTGACAGAAATTACCGTAAAGTCTCTACGACCTGAAGGTCATAGCTGAGACCAAGAGACCGTTATGTTAGGGACTGTATGAAAACACGCTAAGGCACAAATTCAAGTACCTAAAAAACAGATGGGAAAGGATTATGAGAAAATTATGACTCTCATTTTCCCGATGAAGAGTAGAGGAAAAGGAGATCTATTTTGTTCTCACCTTTTTTTCTTTAAGCAATAGCGTAACCTCTCTGCTTCCAACAAGACATAAAGCAACCTTTGATGGTCTGTCCAAGGACACCCCAGAAATCTGTGGCAAAGCTGGGAACTCTACACAGCCAGATGTCCATTCATAACACCATCCTAATTCCCACGAACTGTTAGCCAAAAGGTGATTAGAGAGAGTCTCCTCAAACATTTTTCACATTGAAGCAGTGCCCAGGGTATTCCCTCCAGATACACTGTGTCAGGGCTTCTGCTCTCCCTCCCTGCCTTGCTGGACAGGATGCCAGATATACTGGGCACACGGTGGCAGTGGGGAAGGTAGTCGTTCGTACAACTTCGCTTTAGTTTGAAATTAAAAAAAAGGCTGCAGGATCTGTGGGAACAGGGTATCTAGCAGTGACTGTGGCCATTATTTTTCTCTTTTATAGTGCTACCTTTTAAACTACGCTTGAGATCTTTGTTGTTGTCTAGTACCCTGTGGCACTGGCCTGGAGTGATGAGACTTCGGCGAGATACGGCACATAAAAGCATACACTGTAAGTGTGACTAATTGCAATGACAAGGTTGGGTTGGAGGTAACTTGTGAATGATCTAGTGAATTGAAAATGCCTGCGTGCTCTGCTTAGTAGCAGTGAAAAGAGAATATGGGCAGTGCCAGTTGCGTGCTACAGGCAGGAGCCTTGCTGAGAACACAGGAGAAACACACCATACCTTATTAACACGCCCAGCTTCTCAACAAGCTCTTTAGAAAACAAATATATAGCATCAGCAATCAACCATATTATTATTAATAATGCAGTTAAAATGTGTGGAGGAGGTGAATTTGGTATGAATCCAGCATTTGAATTATGTAGTATTAAAAACAAAATCTCTGCTTAGGTACCCAGAGAACACAGACGTTGCTATAAAAACCCAATATGCAGCATACAAAGGCATGCAACTAACTAAAACCCAGCTCAAGTCATGAATAAAAACAAAGCAATAATTCTTTGCACTCTAGAGCATATTTCAAAAATCATTCTGCATGCATTCCCTGGTAAATACAACATCCTTGCAAGATAGACGAGGAACAGTATCCTGCTTTTGAGGATGGGAAACAGAGTCCAAAATAATCTCACACCCCAACACCAGTGGAAGAGTATTGATCAGAGCACACTATGATCATGACTTATTACCCTTACATGGCATTTTAGGTAGCCTTTGAGACAGGCATCTCTTCCATTCCTCCCCGAAGAGGAACGCCAAAGTCCCTTTCCTTTCCCTGGGCCTTCAAAATGGTGATGCTGAGCTATCATAGACCCTCTCTTCCTTATTTTTCTTTCATTTTGTCACCTCCCCTTATGTGTGTCATTTTCTTTATCTGCATAAACCTACAAGAGTAAAACTATGTAGTATCAGTGATTAAACACACCTCGGTTCAAATCAAAACTTAAATTTGTCATCACAGAGCTCATGGTGACACAGTATGATAGACACTGACAAATTCACAGGAAAAGCTGTGACGGTGTGCTTCCCCTGCCCTCGACCTTTATCTCCTGCAACCCTGGTTAGGTGATAACCACCAGTGGTGATTGTAAATGGATGCATCTGGTCACCATCGGCTCAAAGTGGATTCAGGAGACAGATAACAACACAATAACCTAAGGGTTGGGCTATTAGCCCAACAATAGCCTGTGTTGGGCTATTGTGTTGTGCCTAGGGCTATTGTGTTGTGCACCCACCCAAGAAACTAAAACCTGTGGTCGGCATGCAAATATGACTATGAGTCAATCATCTTATCCCCCATAAATAGTGAGCAGCCCAAGAGCCCTTTGAGCTCTCCTGCATGGCAGCGGGCTGCACGCCAGGATCTCCCCTTGAGCAGGGACGCCTCTCAAGGTTACTCCTCGAGGTTGAGAGATTCCTTGCCGCAACAGATCCTCGGTAAGTGACTAATAGCATGCTAAACTTTGAAATCTTAGCTAAGTGATATAAAGGATTGATTGCGCATATATAATCCTTTAGATATAAACCGTTGACCAAGTCTGGGACTAGGACTGGATCTAGCCGCACCTAGACTCCTCTCTGAGAAGGAGTTTAGAAAGCAAGGGGATCCTTTTCCAAACCTCATGACTCAACGGGAGGGTCTCCCTGACAGTTTTGTCTGACCCTGTCCTCTATGCAGTAAATAATCAAGTACACCTCGCCATCGAATCTTGTTAAAACACTGTCGCATTGAACTTTGTTAACTCCCTATTCTGTATCAATAAACTATATTTTTACTTCTCTCTAACGAGTGAAGTGCACGCTCACTCCATCCGCGACAAAAGCATACAATTTTTATTGTTACAGTTAACTCCCTGAAAACACAGTCAGAAATACAGGTTTAAACCAAAATGCAGTCATGATGCTTCAGTGTTTGCCCCCCAAAATCTAAAAAACTATAGCATTGTATAAAACAGAGCTTACATGTTATTACTGTTATAACTTACGTAGATCATCTTTATGGTGTGGCATGTTCAGGACCTGATTTTTAACTTATTGCACCGCTGTAATACTCGAGATATTTTTCAATAAAAATCAAAGTATAAAAATGAGAAATCCACTTCCAGCCTAGAGTATCAACTGGGACATTCATTATACCAAAAAACCCCCAAAACCCCTACCCCACAACACTTCTTTTCTCTTGATAAGCCTTTCCTGGAGCACAAATAAAGTATTGCAACTCCAGGGAAGGTCTGGTATTTAACAACAATCTAATATCGTGTGTGTGCGTGTGTTATACGTTCCCAAAATTGTTTAACACCTTCACATTCCCTCCACCCAACGACCGATAGGCCAATATCCTCCTTAAAACTTAAATACTATAGCTTTTCCTCTATTTAACCACTACTGTGGGATTTAAATTACTTCCAGACATAATATTAAAATTAACTCACTTTAGATTGAGGCCTCCACATACTTTACCCCTAATCTTTTTCCATTCTGCTGCTGATAACCTCACCCCAATATAAGACGTACCTTTGCTTGCGAGAGTCAGTGTTTCATTAACTCTGTTCAGGTTTTACATTGAATCTATGAGATACAAGTTTACCTGTTTTCGACATTAAACCTGTTGTTTAAAAACTGTTTTAAAGAATATTAATCTAAAACATGCAATCTGTAAGCGATAGCCAAATAATGGTTTAATTATTCCATAGAGTGCTTGCCCGTAAGAAACACTATCTATTAATAGGTACCAAACAATTACTGCTTTTTTTTTTCCTTGACCTAAATAAACTGAAATTATGTATTCCATTATAAACTAGAGAATAATAACCACTGCTAAACAGCGATTTAAACAACAACAACAACAAAGAAACGCCAAAGAAACACCAAAAAAACCTTGGGGCTCTTTATTCTGTCGAGGCACTTTAAGACAAGTAGCTTTTTCCCTCTCATGGGAGCACGGGGCCCTCATCTTTACATATATACATCATTTTTCTGGTCACAAAAGATACAGGTCTGTATCATACAGCTGTGAATCAAGATTTCAACTAAGCGTTTGCCTTCCACATAGGTTGGTTAAAGGAGGAAAGAGCATCACGGACACTAAATGAAGACAGTGTAATGAACTCAAATCCACTGTCACAAGCGGAAGATACTCCGAATGCTACAACAGGTTTAGTTTAGTTTTCCACACTAGATTTGAGAAGCAGGCAGTGGCAAGTGTAAGTAGAGTCAAAAAATACCTCTCTTCACTGAATAATAAGATCTGCACCAAGCGGGTGTCATACTTTTCTGTCCAGGAGGGGATGCAGCTTTGAGAGCCTCTTGAACACCGCGCATCGTGCTGTTTTACCACGCTCAGTGTGCACAGTGCACTTGACCAGGTCACCAGCTGAGAGAGAGACCTACATTTCCCAACAAGGACGCTGCATCTCACTAGTTCTTTCCAAAGTAAAAATCATTTTTGGTAAATGAATGGAACTGCACAGAAGGAGAAAAAAAAAAACCAACACACACAAACAACCAAAACAAACAAACCCAACAAACTCAAACAAACCTTGTGAAAACTTTTCCAGCAGAAACCACCTACAACCCTCAAGGTCAGAAGACACAACACCAAGGACACAACATCAATTCCTTCTGATTATCTGGGGAATAGTTACCCAGCTGGGATAAATAGAAAGTCCATTTTTGAGGAAAGACCAGAAACAAAGAGATAGAAACCTTTTATTTCAATACTCTTAGAGCTGACCAAAACTCTTACATATGACAGAGATCTAAACACATATAACTTTTCTTCTTTCTTTTATCAACATATTTCAAGTTGATCTGGATAAGCCACTGAATTACTGAATATTTGTTAAATCTAAACCTTTATGCATTTCTAGACTGATCTGTTGGGGTTTTTTTTATTTTTAAATTCAACATGCCCATGGGGGGGGGGGGGGGGGGAAGACTTTCTCCTCTATTCAACAATTCTGACTTACAAATTGCTGTAAAACCAACAGTAATTTTCTTCCACCTTTTTGTTATTATAAGCCAAGTTATCTCATCCCTGTTGATTAATGATGCTAACCAATGGCCACTGACATCTGATTACCATCAAGAATGCGTTTTCTCTATTAAAAAAAATTGGCTGATATTTTAACAGAAACATTATTCAGAAGTTATACTCCCATATCTTAAAATTTGAAGTATTCTGTCAGGCAGAAAGGGAGAGAAAAACATGTTTCCCCCCCTTTTGCTTTTCATATAGCTGATGAAAAGAAAAATGTTTCCAGTTTTGCTGTGCATTTTGCTGTAAATTTGTCACACATCTCTAATCATTTCTACTAAATGTGGTTACTAACTTCAGTGACAGTTTTCTTGGGAGGAAATCACAAGCCTTAAAAAAAAAAAAAAGTGTGCACATTTTATTAGTTTCTTTTTGAACATTGTTATCATTGCTGCAAATATGTCTCCATCGGAGAAGTGGAACACTAAAGAAACCATCGCAAGGAGGAGGATGTGAGGCATCTTATCACAGCAATGAGTGGGAGTGCATTTCCTTGTAGTTGCTGTAATAGTAGTGGTAATTCTTAACTAAAAGGCCATAATGATAACATCTAGAAAATGGCACAGTGCTCTCTGTAATGTAACATGAATATTGCCGAGCAGGATGATAACCAGCTGCAAACAAAACAAATTAATTCATAAAAATTATATAGCCTCACTTTGCATCGCTTTAAAGATAAATAGGTGAAGGGTGAGGGAAGCTTCAAAACAGGATTTTTAAGCTGGTTTTTATTTTTTCTAAAGCATTTGAAGGAGGACAAGCTTTGCAAGGGGGAAGCTCCAAAATTGCCATTTCAAGTGTTTTGTTTTGTTTTCAAAACATATTTGACTTCGGACAAAAGGGGGACAAGGAAAGTCTAAGTAGCAGTTTCAAGTAAAAAGGGACGACCGGGAGGGCAGAATTTTGGTTGAAGATTTCTGTTACATCCTGTACGTCCAGTCTCCAGGCAGAACTGGGGCGAACGAGCCAAAACGCTGAACTCTATCAATGCCATTCTGGCTTTTGAATGAATGTGACAGTGAGAGACTGTGGGAAGCAACTTAACACAAATGGAAAATTTGCAAGTGAAGAACTATAATAATTGCCGCCCATAACAGTCAGATCAGGTTTTGAGGGGTTTTTTTGTTTGCTTTTTTGTTGTGGGTTGTTTTTTTTTTTTTTTTTCTTCCCCCACTCTTGCTGAGTACAGTTTAGCTGGCACATTTTGTTCAGGATACGTATGAGAATGACTAACAATTTGCTGCTACTGATAAATAGGTTAGGTCACTCAGACTACAGCATGGACAAACAGCAGCAAGAGTCTCACTGAACTCCACTGACTGTCATATACCTAGAAAAGAACTCAAACAGGTATGGAAAATGTATCTTTTAATTATTTCCACATCCACAGCTGCTGCAAATCAGAAGTTTTCTGTTGAATTTAGTATAGTGTAGCAATTGCCCAGCTGGGAATAGCAGCTCTTTCCCTCCCCAGGCATGTGCCTCTGTGCAACAAAACAGCTCTACCACAGGCCTTCAGCATCCTTGTGTCAAGGGCAAAAGACATCAACTGCCCCAGCAGAATACCACGGTCAACTAGATGGTCAAGTAGGTCAACTAGATGCAAATTTACCACAGGTTACCTCTTTATCCTGGAGTGGCAGCCCAGGTGCATCTCTTGCCATAGCCCATACCAGCTGACCCCACTTTCAGGGAACTACTATAGAAAAAGCTAAGACTTTGCAAGTTCACGTGCTGGCCTACCTTATTGCAAAAAATTTACATTGCCAAAACCTTTACAATTTCCAGTGGCACAGCCCCATGCCCCCTTCCCCGGCCAAAGCTCAACAACGGAAATACTTAGCGTAACGCACACACGGTTTAAAGCACTCGGACTTATTCCCTTGACTGCAACCAGCACTTGGACCAGTTGATCTCTTCTGAAATAGTCCTTTTAACCTGGCAGTGGTACTGCACCATTAGCTTCCACCACAAGCAGACACCACATCACGTTCAAGAAAACGGTAACTGCCCGACCCAAAAGTCATCTCTCCTGTTGTCAAGCTGTACATCTTCCTACAGTGCCGCAGCTTCCCCGCCTCTGTCACAGCACAGCTCTTGTTCTGTTTACAGTTGACCAAACGACATCTAGACACGGCATATATTTCACCGCTACGCTACTTCTATTTGGCAAAACTAAAGAGAAATTAGGATTTTGCAACTTTTCCAGTAGCTACTTGAATGTAATGCCTTTTTCCATTAAACAATTAGTAGGAACTAGGGCTAATACATTCAAACAAATTCCAGAGCCATTAGAAACTGCACAAATTCATGCCAATATTTGATTCATTGTTAGATATCACTTGTGTCCTATTTAGCAAAACCTGATTAGATGTACATTAACATACTCATCTACACTGAAGCAGTCTACTGCAGGAAAATGAGAAGAGTAGTCTAGAAAGGCAGGCTTTTATTTCTTTTTTTTGCGGGGCAAGAAACTCAAGCCTGATTTTGCTACAGAGACCCCTTTTCCTGGATCTTCAGCTTCATACCCAAAGCTCTCTGTATTTCATTTGTACCTTTGGCTGTACGGTTTCATTAAGAGTTGCAGGAATAACTGCCATATCTCTGTTTGCATTGCATTCAGTCAAAATGTCTTTGATATTTCAGTTCCTTAGTTGACAAACTTAAGCTCACAATTAATATATGAACCTTTATAAGGACACATCATGGAGAAAACCCTGGAAAGCACTTAGGAAGAGTCACCCAACTGCACCAGGGCAGGGACATCCAGGGGCTGGTGGTCATATTACAGAGCAAGACAGAGGAGGACACAGGAGGAGCCAGAGACTAAACCTGGTGATGGAAAGAAAACTTCCTAAAGTCTTCTTCAGCACCACACAGAATATGCTACAACTCTGAGAGCTGCTTACTTGACCAAAACCAAGCCTAGAAGCAAGAAGCAGCCCCCAAGGACACAGCAAGAAATCATTTCTGCCTTCTATAGTATTATGAGTTTTCTCCATTTAGGACTATCTCCCACTTCATTCCAATAAAACCTAGCTTTGCCAAATTTAAAGCCTTTTCGTCCCCATCAACCACAGCAAAGAAGATACCTGGGCAAATTCACCATAAAACTCTGACTCAGGGCCACACCACAGCCTCACACCTCTCTTTATTATCAACGCTGCAAAGATTTAATCCAAATCTTCCAGAACAGGGCCAAACAACACACTGGACTCAGCATGATGCACCAAAACCATCAGACAGCCAAAAGCTGCATCGTGCTTACCTTGCTGGGCTATGGAGCTGCAAGTGACACTAGAAGCAGATGATGGTGGTGGTGGCTGTCCAGGACCCTCTCACTCAGGCATTGGGGAGGGACGTGTTGACACACAGCAGAGCTTCACAGACACCCAGGAGCAAGGCATTCAAGGCTGCCTCCTTCCACGGTGCCCAGGCTGGTTGCAGTGTGGGAGGGGACTGGCTGCCCAGCAGTGGCCCCAGCACCAGCCCCAGGTGCTGCTCATCACCCATCACCCCATCAGGTGAGCAGCATCATCCCACACCAACCCCCAGCCTGAGCCAGCCCACGAGCTTCCACCTCTGATGTACTTAATTTCGAGCTCCAGACTATACTAACTGCTTTTTCAATTCCATTAGCAGTCAGGTCTGCAGCCAGCAAATGTCCTTCAGGTGTCTACAGAGCTTGAGAGGGCTGTAATTACCTTAGCTGTAACAACAAAACAAAGTATTTTCATATTCTGCTGTTTTTTCATTGTTTTCCACTAACAATGACCTACCTAAAAGCAAGAATAATCCTTTTTAGATCAAATAAACAAGGCCAAAAGCTTTTCCTACGCATCACTAAGCTGTTTCCTAGTCGTCTAAAGAAGAGTGTATAAAGTACAACTGTTGAAGTGACCCCTCTCCTTGCACAACACTAGAAAGATGTTTTTGCCACGCACATCCAGCTCGGGGGCCCACACTGCAAAACAGAGGTGAGGACATGGCAATGCGTTTGAGGTGGGACCACAAAAATGACCCATAGCTGAATGTTCAGGAGCTCAGCCTCTTCATTAACCCCAGAGAGGGCTGGGAGGTGATGTGGTAGTGTGTATGTATACATTAAACGTATGTCCGATAGTGTGGAGGGGTACAGCCTCCCCAGCAAAGGCAGTGGCTGGAAGTGATGCAATGAAGCTTGAACACAGTTTTCTCTGGACACCTCTCCTGGGAATGCCCTTGGCTGCTAGCTCAGGAAACAAGGGAAAGGAGAAGCTTCCCCCGCAGGAAGGGACACCCTCCTCGTTAGCTGGGGAGCACACAGACGGCGGTCTCGCTTACTGCTCCTGGGTGCAGACCTTTTTTAGCTGTTTCTACCCAGTCTGTCTCCTGGGTTATATACATTTTCCTCCTTCAGTCCCGTTAGGTTCTTTGCGATGAAGAATTTTTTGCAAAATACAACAGTAGCATCAAAACGCCTTTTATAAATATCACACTTCATAATACATCTAGGGGTTAAAAATGTGTTTTATTTTCCTTTGCCACCTACCTCAAGTGCTGAGTCACAACCCAAGTGATTTCTTTGTGGAAACCCTTTCTTAAAGGGACTGCTAACTACGTACAAGTACATAGTGACCTGCCAGAGCCCTCTGGGGCATCCAGTAACAGAAAAGTGCTTGATTTCAGTCATCTCCTGCACGTTTCTTCCCTTATAGGCAATGGAAATTGTTTCCTTTATACATACTCTGTTAGGTCCCCAAATCTGCTGCATGTTTTCTTGCAGTGACTGATGATCTGCTTATTGGGTTTCCCCTACTCTTTCCCAGAGAAATGAGCCTGTTACAATCCACTTTTTAACTTCTATGTTACAGCAAAATCTTTTTAAGGACATGTATTGTGGAAAGGCTTGGCTTTTCCAGCTCCTTTTAACACTCTGTCCAGAGCACCCCTGTCTGCAGGAGGACAGCTTCCACCTTTTTGTCAAGTTTTTCATGCCCCTGCCCTTTCACAGCATAGGCAGTGGATGAATCCTGGTATTTTATGGCAAATAAGACTTCTTAAGAAGTGATTTCACCTATTCTCAAATTCCTTTAATGGAGATAATTTCAGGAATATCAGCCCTGTATTTTACTTAAGTCCTTATTTTATTATTTATAGCTTTCTAAAAAAAAAATTTAAAAAAACCATTTATAATACCAAAAACTCTTCTAACAGAGAGTTGTTTACTCAGGTCAAGCTTAAGAAAGTGTTCTCCTCTCAGATCGACAGAATTAGTCCCTTACTTTTCTAACAAGACTCCCACAACAAACTCCTTTGAATTAATAATACAGATTTTCATTGGTATCTCCATATAGTCTGCCTATAGCCCTTACTGTATCACCCGTTGCATTTCTGGCATCCTCATCACACACCAAGCATTACCCCTGTTTACCAGCTATCACAGTACGTACAAGCCCCAGAGCTTTGTCTGTCTTGCCTCCTCCTTTGAGTTGAGTTTTGAGAGCTCTCTGCTCCAAGAGCAGTCTGCATATCCCCCCCCAGGATATGTGTGATTTCCCTTCCTTAGGAAATGTTAACCTTTTCAAAAGTTAATTCCAAATGTTCTGTTTGCTTTTTTTGTGTGATTTCGGATGGTGTCAGTCTGGTACTTTTATGAGTCAGATCCCCATAATTGCAAAATGCAATTAGCACAGTTCAGAGCATCCATAGTTTCATTTTATTTTTGTGCCTCAGATTAAAGACATATTTCTCATATACTCTATTTTTACGTGGCATGTTATATTCAAATCTCTGCAGCATAGTTTTATGGTTATCGTCCTACAAACCAACTGAAAACAGTCAAAAAAGTACAGTGTTTCAGAACTTATCTTCATAAATAAAGTGCTTTGGTTCACTTTCTTTTTCCCTACGCTCAATTCCTAACATACCGTGTTCAGTAACCACTCTGAATCACCCGCCTTGAGAAAGATTTGCTGTTTGGCGATGCATCTCCATCTGCCTTTACCCACCAGAACCTGTTTTCCTTTTGCTCATCCCTCCCAAAGCTTCCTACTTAAAATACAATTGCTAATATTACAAAGGCAATCCAGAATAAGCTTAATTTTTCCCTGTATGAATAGGTCCTGAGTCCCTTTTAGGAGAAGCTGATATGAAACTGATATAAGAAACCAGCAAATGGGTTTTAGGCTCTGTCTTCCAGCTTTACTGACTCATGAATGCCACTTGGATGAGTCCTACAGAAAAAAAAAAAAAACCCGGGTTTCAGAAAGAACCTTCAGGCATAAGCCATCGGACTGATGGTGGGGCTGGCCAAGTCCCGCCTGGTCCCAGCCTCGTCATGGACCACACCACCACCAAGTGCCTGGATCACCTCCTTCCTCCCGGAATGTGACTGTAGCAGCAGTTACTCGATTCTGAGGTTTTGCCTCTATTCAGGCGTAGTGCGATTCAGCTGATAAACCAGCCTTGAAAATCCCCAGGACTACTTTCAAGATTTGGTTTCCTTCTTAAATGCAGACAGTGTGTGAGCACACGCGCCAACAGGTAGAAGCATACTGCTCAACCAGACTTCTAACCTGCAAAGCCCAACTGGTAGATCTTTTCAAACCCTTACTCAGACATTAGTTTTTATCATGTGTTTGAATGTTTAAGTGAAGGGTAGAAAGTAAGATAAAGAAACGTTACTTTAAAATTACTCCTAAATGTCTACTAGCTTGCTTTACAAATGCCCGCTTTTTTATTAATAATATTTTTTTTCTAAAAGACTCTCTAAAATTTTCTAAAAAAATAAAGTGGGAAATGAAACATATAAAAAGGTAAATAATGTACAGCTGTAAAACCCTGCACTTTGAGAAAGCATCCCGCTAGTCACCTATCTTATCAAAGGTAGGAGTATGGCCCAAAGCAGATGGATAATAAAAGGATACCACTTAACCACTTAGCTAATCTGTCCAAATTGGAAAGAAGATATTAAGACTCAGAGGTACTATTTAAATAAAGGAATATGCACCGTGTGGTTCAAAGCATTGTATAAAATGTCATGTTAGAAATGCTAATGTTCTAATAAATAGATATATCCCATCTCACATTCCTTTGGATTTAAAGCTTTATAGCATTAGAATATGCTAAGTTAAACATATAGGGCCACAGTCAGAGGTGACACAAACGGTTGTGCAAATTGCACATCGGCAAGCGTGTGCAAGCTCTGGCAACTCAGAGCAGAGAAGGGAAAGTACAGGGCCAGGAACACATTACAATAGGGAGTAGCTGGATAGAAGAAATAGGAAATAAATAAAATTATGTAAATGAACACTATGCAGATTTGCCACATCTTTTTAAAAGGCAGTGAACTGCATGATATCTATTTCTCAACACAAATAATTGTCAAGATCCTGGGCGTACTATATTCAGGGGGCTGGTGCTGGGTGAATAAACATCAGGGCTGATTATTTCGACTGAATCTAGGATGTAAGTGGTTTTTCAGGTAAACAAGACCAATGCCTGAAGCAAAGCACCATAATAATATGGCCAGAAAAATGCATAGATAGGTGTCATACAATGACATTCCATTAAAGATGGTTGAATATTTTTTCAATTACTTTTTAAAAACTGTAACTGAAAATCTTCTTTTTTACAGAAACGCATTTGTAAATTAAAAGCACACATCTTGAAGAATATTTTATTGTTTGGTCACAAACCCTTTGAGTAATGAGAAACTATTTCCTGACCAGCTCCCAACTGTGTAGTAACTTGAACAATGGCTATTCCATGAAGAAACGAAGATGATGGGAAGAAAACGAATCTTCCAAGAACTCCTGTCAATCACTTGCTGATTGTGGTGTAAAACATTGGCTACTGAGGCTAGAATTCAATGCAATAAATTAAGCTGAGCAAATTATTTCCTTCTTCTTAAAGGTAAAAATTCAGAAAACGCAACACATAGATCTATATCATAGCTGTGTGCGAATACATTACAAAAGCAAAAAGCCGTCCCTCTCCTGCATGTCGAAAATTAAATGTGTGCTTTGGCAGACTTTTACCGCGAGGGCTCCTTGTCCCTCCCTGTCTTACAAGTTCCTCAAAATGCAGCACGGACTTTTTATTGAGGCCTGGAAACAGCAGAGTTTGCAGTGGATCCTGCGAGCTACTGGTAAAATAACAGTGCTCAGATTATATTTTATCTCATTAATTGTGTTGCTTTGTGTCAGCCACAGTTTCCTGCCAGTCCTGTAATATTATATATCTATATATATGATATAGATAGATATGATATATATGTATATTATATATCTCTATATAATATGCATATATAATATATATGTATATAGATATACGTATAGCTAGATATTATATACACATAAAAATATACACATCCCTAGATGTTTGCATGAGGATTTTGTTTTCTTCGCCTGAAGTAAACATCACGCAAGTACCTTAGGGTTCAGCCACGATGTTTTTCATTTACGGTGCCACTAAGCGTGTAGGTATGCCTGACCGCTAACCCGACATGTTCCTGCCGCTGGGGACAGCAGGTTCTTTCATCTTCTTAATGGACATTCCTCTACGAATGTCTGTGGCCTACCTGACTATAATCCTTTAAATTTTAATTCACTTTACATTTAGCCGAGTCATAAATACCATTTAGGTACCTATATTCTACTTTATGCAATCCCTAAGGTGGTGCTTTTATTTTAATGAAGCCATTTGCAACTTAAGAGGAAAAAATATTCCATCTTTGATTGAATATATTTGTCAGTTTTATTCCCGACTGGCACTTTTATGTGAAAACTTGAATAAAACTAGGGGATAGCTGCTTACCAACTGGGATAAAAGTTTCAGTGTGTTTTTGCCTTCAAAATTAGCTGAATAAATGGTCTTTGAAATTCATTTTGAAAACATCAAAGTTAACCTCAACCATAATCAAAAATAAAATCCAGAATTAAATTATATTACAAATTAAAAATTTCCTTGGTTATTCGGTATTTTAGAAGAAATTATACAACAGCAGATAACAGACCTTTCTATTAAAAATGTTATTTTTAGTATCATAGAAAAGCAGTGACTTACTGCACTTCTACAACTATATGAGAAGCCAAATACTGGAGGTATTTTAATATTATTTGTTTTCTATGGTACAGTAGTTTGTATTGTCAGTTTTTCCATTGTACAGTAGTTTGTATCTAGTAAGTACATGTCATTTCAGCGGATGGAAACGTGTGTTTAAGCGATGCTGGTTTTGCTTAATGTGGTGATACAAAAAGTAAGAGGAGAACTAAGGCAATTTCACATAACACACAGCAAAGTTCCTAACTTGAATCTGCATAATACCCTCTTCCTGGATAATTTGCTTTTCCTACTTCTACAGCTCTGGATAATTTGCTTTTCCTATTTCTACAGCTCTGGTGCAATGGGAGTTCCAATGGGAAAGTGCTTTTCCCTTGTGCACGACAGGCAGAGCTTGCCTTGCACTGAGGGTCTCCCTGGGTCAGAGTAAATAGGATTTTATCATCCCGTCACTGTCATGGACCAAAATGAGAATTTTTTTTATTAGGGGAAACTGTAACACTTCATCATTTCCAATCATATTTACAATCATCACCCAGATTATCATTAAAAACTATTCCAGACAGAAACGATCACAGCATAATATTCAGGCCAGTTCTGCCTGATGCTCCTGCAACAGAGGTAACTCTGTTCACAACACCTTGTGCTTCAGGTGCCTCCTCATTCCAGCTCCAGTCACCAGGACTCAACAGCCGTGTGGTTTTTATACTGGTGTACGGCGGTCAGGGGCACTCAAGGGTATCTGATTCTGTGAAGCACTGCTGGAATTAGGGCAAACACAAATTAATACCGAAACAACCAGAATAAGAAATTCTGGTTTTCAGTTTCCTTAAAAACATAACAAATTGTCTGCTTACACATCCCTCAACAGAAAGTGCAGCAACAGAATATGTTTTCCCAAAAAGCTGTTGAAAATTGGGCTGTCAGAAACATTTTTAAAGACAATTCTAGCTTTAGTTTTATCCTCATAAAATTTCACTGAGGCAGGTAAATGGCATTATTGCCATTTTATACATAGTAAATTACATCATAGGTCCCAGAAGGCAGCGAGCTGCCTAGCTTCTGCTGAAATCAGTCTGAGTTAAGCATCTGGAAACACTACAAATACTTAATATTGTGTACAAACCAGGTCACAGCTCTCCAGTAGTAGGGGAATGTTGCCTATCTCAAGGTGAACACCACCTCAGCGAGGAACAGGTGCTCCAGAATTAGAGTTATTACCTTAGAAAGAATTATTGTTAGGGTTATTAACATTAGCAATTGTCTAATACTTACCAAAAAACCTGTTATTAGAGAGGTAAGAAACTTTTAAAACTATTTTAAGTCTGTTTTATAATAGTTATTGCAATGTAAAGATAGGTTTCCTTGAATACTTAATAATTTTGAAGAACTGGCTACTTTTTTTCATTTGACCGTACACAGATGATTTACATACATAACGTTGCAAAACAGTTTCAGGTCAGGTCTTTGTGTGCTAACCGAGCCACTTATTGGCACTTAGGGGTTTGTGTGCAAGCACGTGTACCAGCTGAATGTACGTCGCAGTTATTTTAAGAGGTATTGCAAAAATAGTTGTGCGGATATTTAAAAATGCACATTTGAAAATCCATCCAACCTGGTCCAGCCTTCTGTTTCATCCTGACCCAGGCCACTGGCCTTTCCTGCTCTTTGGGGAAGAGGTAATGCTGTGAAAACTGAACACCTCCTGCTTAGCCAAAAGACTAAGAATGAGAAGCAATTTATATCAATTTCCATGGCGGTACAAAATCTGAGCTCTGTCCCTCAAGATTTGTGAGGCTGGAATACCCTTTGTTGGCCAACATGACCGCAGCAGCACCCAAGCTTTATTATCTTGTTTCCATTAGACATGGAAGTAGAAAGGAACCTTAATGTTGTTAATTACCTGGTTCAGGAAACACCTATGAAAGTCATTGGCTTCAGCAGTAGAAAACTGATTCCACACAGCCTACTACGTTTGGGTTGATCCACAACTCCTGAAGTCAGTGGGAAAAAATGCAATTAATGTCCAACTAATTGATGGATTGGGTCAGTACTCCAGCTTTCTGCATATTCAGATGTCTATTTTTTTTAAACTCAGCCAAAAATGTTTAAAGGTTTGTTTTTAATTAATTGAATGCTAATGAACAGTGCCAAATTCGCAAGAAGGAAACCCTCTTTCCATCACAGTTTCCTGAATCCCGTAGCATCCCAATGAAGCTCACCTCCAAGGGGGAGTGAGCGTGGCACAGCTCTGCACCCAGGGCAGCGTGAGCACCGAGGTTTCTGGTCAGACCGTGGGAGCTGCTGTCTATTCCAACATTTTAAGCGAATACAAAAGTCTCTAGCAAAGGGATTTAGGTCAGTATTTACATATTTGTCCAGTGACGTTATGGGCGCTGTCAGCTAATACAACAAATGCATTTGTTGTTTTGATTGTTTATATTTTGGTTGCTTAGGGTTTTAGTTCTGTTTAGATTGTTGATATCTAGCAATACATATACTTGGAATAAGGGCAAAGTCAAGGTCAGTGCACTGGCAGATTCATTTCAGACCTTGCAGTCTGGATGAGGAGTTGCTGGATACTCTTGGGGCAGTTCCTATACCGACGGATGTGCTCAGGGATGGTTGCTCTCGTTACTAGTGAGTCAAAGTTCTCATCAAGCAAATATTGCCGGATGGTAAGACCAGACAGCAGGTTTTGCCTGATATGGATCTTGATTTAACGAGATGAAGGGAAGTCTGCAATATAACTAATGCAAGAATACTAGGCAGCTCTAAGAAAACAGTGAAGTGTTCCTGCATATTCTTGTGAGTCAAAACAACAAAAGAAGTATTTATAAGAGTAATTATTAATGTATATCACTGATTTTTTTTTTTTCTGTTACATGTTTTCCTCTGCTACAAACTAGAGTTATAGATCTGGCTGATTTCCTATAAAACAAGGATATCTAGCTCACCAGCAACTCTCAAGACTTTATAGAGGAGAAAAGCATAGCTAATTATCCCTGCCTTATGGGCAAAATGAGATCCAGCTGGGGTGACCTGACTTGCCTGAAATCATTCCACCTGGCAGAGGTTTAGGTATAGCTGGTCACCTCTGGACCAAGCCAACACTTTAGGCAGTAAGTAGTACTGTCCGCATCTCTTATTTAACCAGTTATCGGGTTTATGCATTATCTTATCATAAAGGTGTTTATAAGAGTAGATGGTACAGTGTATAGGACTCTGGTCTAGCCAGAACTTTGAGTATCTCTTTATCTTGGCTGCACCACTCATTCATTCTTCGACCAGATTTGAGCTAACAGCAGATCATACACATCTGTGCCAGGTACTGAAATCACCCATTATTGAAAAAGAAATAAAATTAAAATTTATAGGTACAGTTGAAAATTCAAGAAATATAGTGTTCACCCATTGAATAGACATGCAGGTTTTGATAAATACTTCCTAAGCCATCTTTTCCATATACTCCCCCTGCAAGCATCCTAACTGAGAAAACAGCACCTCAAAAACATCATAGCGTAAGGGTCACTCAGGGCCATATCTCATCGCTGTGACGCCATGCAGTTTCCTATTGGCAATCAGAACTGAGTACAGACAGTAGGTTTTCACACTTTATGGCTTACTAAATGTTCAGATAAGTAACCATGGACCAGGGCTGGTTTTGTCAAGGATAAACATACCTGTTTTGAAATCTGATCAGCAAAGGGTGCAAGCGCCGAGACCTGCAACTACTCTTAGATCCATGGCTATTCCAGTCAACTCTTAATTTATGTGAATTTATAACACGGTTTTCTCAAACTTTCTTTTTTTGATTCCAATTTATCCATTTTATTTTCTTGATTTGTAATCACCTTCATTTTTTTTACTGATGCTACACATAAGGACGAAAATTTAAGAGCTTTTTCATACTGACTCTGAAAGGACTTTTGTGGTCAGTATGGCAGCAACTTTCTACTTACTGAACGATTTCTCTTTCTGTACTACATCATATATCATTATTCTACCTTGTGTGCATTCTGTTGCACAGTCTTGGTTTTGACTGTACTTTAACCTCTTCTGAGCTTGGACTTCTTTTTCTTCTATCTGCAACTTGTTTTTACATAAGATCTTAGTCCAAGTGGTCAGTCTTCCACTTGTGCCCCTGCAGTCCATGTTTATAGTTTCAGAGTTTAAGGACAGAAGTAAACTTCATATCTTTTCTAACCTCCTAGAGATCACAGACCATCACATTACATACCCTCCAAATGCCCATGTATTGCAGCCAAGAATTTAGGTTAGAAGGAAACATTTTAGGCCCCAAGAAACTAAACCGCTGTATGACAAACGAGTTGTCAGTAGTCGTTAGGAAAACCCATATGATGGCCTACAAGAGAAGATACTTGTACTATGAAGTGCTGAGACTCCACATCTTCAAGAGGAGGCATGAAGGATGGTTCCATAGAAAAGAACGTGAGAGGAAAGGTACATTTTTGCCTGTTTACTTTTTAAAACGGTATTTTCATCCTCCAAATTAACATTCTCTCTCCCCCAACATGCACATAAGCACCACCATGTTTATTCTACGTAATGATAGCGCAACACTTCCCAAAGCAAGGTTCACCACAAGTAGTATCAAAGTATTGTGTATTTGGCGATTTCAGTGTTCGAATGAGTATTTCCTGAAGGGTGTCTGAATGAGGCTGGGTTATGTATGACACTTCATAACAAAGTGAGACACACACACAAAGCGAAAGTCATCCCTGAAGTCTACTTTATCTGCCCTATACAAAATTAACAGTCAGTCTGAGTGCACTGTAACATGCGTGTCACATCACATGCAACATTCTTTTGAAAGCAAGCAAATATAGTAGAAATCCATACTCAGAAATTCAGTCACTTCAATTTTAACAAATATCTTTCCTAATTTCTGCCTATACCAGACTTCCTCTGACATAAGACCCCGTGTTTTAGAAAATGTAAAAAAAAAGAAGAAATAAGAACTTAATGTGGAACCAACAAGAACTTAATGTATGAACCCTTTGCCTAAAAGGTGACAAATCTCTTCTTTGGAGATATTGTATTACAGAGCTGGCATTAACATGTTGTGGCATTCCTGTTGGCATTAACTTCATCTGGTTTATTTGCACTCATTTCCTTACCCCACCTCTCCTGCTGGCCCTTTGCTCCGCCTGTCGGTCCCACAGAAGGCAGCCTGCAGACGTCCACACTAGCTTGACGTTGGCTATTGAGGACCTCAAGACAACCTAGGCACAGTGCAGGCAAATTTACAGACCTAGAGCTGAAACACAGGGCTGAGACACAAGAGCTACCGCAGATTGAAAAATCACTAAGTATCTGCTGAAGTGCTCTGCCCAATTTGCATGTTCTTGGGCCATCTCAAAAGAGGATAAAACAAGTTAGATTAGACTTCTTTCTTTCAAGTTGAAGATAATGTATTTTTCCTTCCAGTTGCCACAGGCTATGAGGGTGCACCGAATTGGTTTCTGGGGCTCAGCTGATGTCTGTTAATTTGTCAAGCCACAGTAAATCACATAGCCAAATCCCTAGCAATAGTCCCTGCCATTATGCTAAATGCTTTATGCTAGCAATCAAAGTACAGTTATAGATATTAATGTCCCGTCTTAGAAGCCATGTTCTGCTAATACAGAAACACCGGAAAATGTGTCAGTGAACCTTTTTTCTTTTCCTGCACCTCGGTGGTGGTGGATCCAGTCGGGGATTTGGCTACGACCCAGTGTTACGTCTCACCACCAATGGCAGTGATTTCTCTAGGAAACCTAGCATCTAGGATCTTCTTGCTCAGACAAGCGCACAAGACTGAGGTAGGGCACTGACTGATCGCTTACAATTACTGCTTTGAACTGAAGCCTGGAGTCCATGGGAGAACTCTGCTACACAATGTTTCCCTCTAGCCATGTCCAGATAAGTTAGAAACATGTTGTGACCTTTTATACTTATTTTTCCCTCAGAAAAAAACCCACAAATATTTTTTTTTTTTTCCTCTCTGATTTAACAAGCATACTTGAGGTTCACTATTAGATAGGGTTTTCTTTTTTAATTTTACTCTACATTTCACTGTATATTACTACTTACATATTAAACCAAATACTAAAGCTGCTGTTCATCATTCAGGCTAGTAAGAGTATTCCATCCCTATAAATTGTTTGTTTGGGATTTTTTTGTTTTTTTGTCAAAGCATGTACCATGCTTTATAGCTCTGGGCTTCACCTCATTATTTCAAAATACACTCCTTAATTAACTGAGATAACGCAAATAATTTTCTTATTGATATAATACCTTGTGCGTAGCCACAAGAGGAAGGCAGGTCAGGATCTCTCCTACAAGCTGTAGCAGAGTGTTGGTGCCAACAACAGCATCATGGGTACTTGGAATAATATTACTGTGCACTAACATTGTAGCCCATGCCCATCAGCTTCTTTAAAAGAGCATAAATTTATTCAGCTCTTAATTTATTCTACTCCCGGTCCCCTCAAACGGGTTGTGAGGAAGTTAAAGGCTTCTGGGAGTGGGATACTGGGATGGATTCTCCAAACCAGCCTAGACAGGTCCCGGTTTAACTTTTGGCCCACGAGCTTTTGAGAGGGCGGTGAGTACCGCTGAGCCCTCCTGGAAGTGTCATGAAGCCGGGCAGGTCTAGTGCCGCTGTAAGAACAATTTACAGAGCGAGCGTCCCATGGTTATTTTCTTGACACACGGCATAATACCAAGATACTGAACCCTAGATAGGTCCATAACAAAAGCAATATTTACTTCAAGCCATTTCAGTTTATACCTGTGAAAGGATTAGCACTGTAGACAAGCCATTAGTGGCAGCAATGATTATCTACTATATGTCATGAGGTGTGACAAAAAACTAAAGTGCAAAATTAAGCTCTTTACTAGCTTAAGGAGATTTCTGGTTTAGGTGCCTATGCGAGGGTAGGGGATAGACTCTGTTTCACCTTATAAAACAAACATTAAGGATCAGTAAGACATGGTGCAAGATACTTACAGGGCCTGGGTGGCCTGGCGAGATATGAAATAAAACCTACTTTATAACAGACTTACAGTAAACAAATAGCATGAATTATTTGGAGCAGATTAAAAGATTGTAAATTAGATATCCCTGAATGCTATTAAAAATCAAAGTCACTGCATCTTTTGGCAAACGTACTAAAAGGTTGCACAGTACTTTCGATGTAAAATCAGCCTCTCCGGTGGACAGTAATCATGTCAACACTTATTTTATTTCTATCTTGCAGATGCAGACTATAACACACAGCAGATAAACTGGCTCATATTTGCTTTTTGAAAGATGACAGGGTAGAAAGCAAGTACCCCACCCCCCCACCCCATGTCCTCATCCACAGCACCCAGCCATGTGCTCTTAGCCTGGAGTAGGTTTGGGTCTATCTTCCCTTGACATTCACTTTGAAAGGGATAGCATTAGTCAACTCTGATAAATTCTGGACCAAATGTGATTCTCAGTAACCTGACTGCTGTGCTGGGCTCCAGATGGGAAACAAACACGACAAAGATTTCTCCCAGTCTATCTTCCCAATGGCACCGGAGGCTTTTCTGCTCTGAATCCGCTATGCTGGGCCTCCTTTGCTGTAGGATATCGCCTGCCAAGATACGCACTTTTAGGAGGAAAATATACGCCAGAGTTAAAGCTGTGTGGTTCAGAAGCAATCCTCCATCTAAGCTAGCAGAGGAAGACAAGCTTTAATTCATCCATTGATGACATGATTGAGTTCTACACAACTATGTTGCCATTGAAGGGGCAATAACAGCCCCTTGTATCGAAATAAATCTATCTAAATAAAATATAAATAAATAAATATTCTAAATCTAGCTAAATAAAAATTTAGATAAGTGCTATAATGGGTTACGAAAGTATATTTTTACATAGGTGGTCAAATCTTTGTGGATTCCCCTGGGGAATGCCCATAAATCCATGACACAGACATTAGCGTGACTTAGAGCTTGAAATTTGTGAGTTGGTGCAACGGCACTGCTGTTGTGTGCTCTTGCAGTGTTTGGATTAAATCAGCCACAACGTCAAGGCTTGAATCTCTGTTTCTGACAGTGGAGATTTCACTTGGATAAAAGCATGAATTGAATTCTTATGCATATAAATTATTTACAGCTCCAAAACACATCAGTATGTCACTGGTAATATGGCAAGTATAAACTTGGTTATTCAAATGGTGGCTGGCTTGCTTTGGAAATAAATATACAAGACAAAATTGTCTTTTTCTCCAGCTAATCCAATAAGTTTGCATCTTGAGGTTTGAACAGAACACTTAAAATGCATACAATTACCGCCACCTTCACCAGATCAATCTGTCAGTGACCATATAGCATTCACTGGTTTTAACATCTTCCCTCAGGGTATCCCATGCACCCATATCTTCCCCAGCATAATTGCACAAATACTGCTGATTTTTGTCTCACATCATCCTAAAAGTTAAGTTCCTCTGTTTATGTGCAACCACTTCTCATGGCTTCAACTGTACCTTGAATGTAACTGTACCTTGAATGTACCTGTTGCCTAAAAGGGTAACAATAGGTTAAGATGTAGTGCTCTTTAGCAATGACACTAGTACTGTAAACCTTCATTAGACCTTTAAAAAACTGCCCCAGACTGGACAAAATTCCCTATTACATCCTCTCTGCTTTCTGGCAGTCATTAATGGGAATGAGCCGTGCTGCCTCCCAAGCTACCCAGCACTCACATCAGCATCCCACGCCGCCAGGAAAGGGCAAACCAACGCCACGCAAAAACCGAGGTTTTAAGTGCAACGCGTCTTTTTCTTGTCTGTTAGAAAACTATATCCGCTGTACAGTCAGGTTTTAGCCTTCAGAGTAACCATTCAAGAACGGTTTACTGATGATAAAACTGGCGTCTATCTTGTGCTTTTCAACAGGTGAACTATCTAATAAGCAGCAGAATCCCTGTGCTAAAGAGATTACGCTCCGAAGCACTGAATGTAGTAAAATGCTGCGTTAAATTTAGCAGGTGCTCGGTGTGCATTTATTAAGCAATTATTCCCTGTGCTGGTACTTCCCTCCCCTCTACTTTCAAAACCTCGAGCTTTCTTTTGCAATGACTCTTCCTACGTCTTTGAGCTCCCTCTCCACTGAAGAAATTCACTGCTGCTCCACCAAAGACCCATATATCAGGTAATTGCAGTTAAGAGGTATTTTGAAAGCTTAAGTCGTGCTCGTCCTGGCTCTCCGCGCAGGAATGAATTTTGCTCCCTGTGTATGTGCACATTGGAAGGCTCTACAACGTTTTTAACTCACAAATTGCCATTTTGTTCTGATGGGGTTTTATTGCGGGTGAAGCTAAGCTCTTGAGTCATGGCATTTTTGTGTTGATTGGAGAGGGGAAGAAGCACTTCTAAGGAATTACTATGTTTTCTAAGTAATTCTAAATAGATATTAAGAAAAATATGTTACTTGAAGTGACTAAACCTACTTCAACCCACTTCTGATGATTTTTTTTAAGCATTCATGCACATTTATAAGAAAATTAGCTTAACTTTGCCTCGAATTAAAAACTGAATTTAACTTATTCCTCCAATACGTATTATATGTGTGTATACCTTATAGTCGCAGTTCCATAGATGCACTGTGTAGAAAAAGCATCCTCAGACCAAGCTATCTTTCCAGAGCTAAAACATACATATATATCATTTATTAATTCAGATATCCAATTTTTTTATTAAGCAGTATAGTGTTTATTTACTATTCATGTATATGCATATTATTTCTTTAACAATAACTCAGTATGGCTTCAGTTTTCCTTATTTTTTCCTGAGCATAGTGCCCGCGCAATTATCCCACGTGGGATTTATAAATACAGGGTTGCGGATTTACCTACAGCAGCACACTTATTTGCTGATGATGAAAGCCGGGGGGGGCGGGAAACAACAACAAACTAACAAGAACATCAAATTTAATCACGATAACTATTTCTTTCCTAAAAATTTTTGTGAAGGAAGGTATTTTATGTCTGTCATGAGACACTTCACCTGTAAAAGACAGAGATGCCTGCATTCATGCTGCACATTTGCTGCACCTTCCATTGCCCGAAGCAATTCCCTACCTACAAAATTTTCTTTCTTTTTTTTAAACATCCTGAAAAGCAGAATATAAAAATCCTCTGTGTTCTTTAGCATTGCTACAGGGGTTAAATTGTTAATGCTTTACTTTCACTCTAGTTTTTTATCAAACTTTCTCTTTTCTCTCCCTGGGGATAAACAAATGGACAGCTTTCCTCTCTAGTATTCCTCCTTCCATTACCATCACAGCAGAATGCATCTGAGACTATAATAATTCAGTGATGAAATACAAAATGTCGCAATGCCATCTTTCTTAAAGTGAACTGAGATTTTGTTATGCCACTTTAGGTACACTAATAGCTCCTAAAGTCCCATGGAGTATCTTAATGTGAATTTAATGAGCTGATAGCATATAAATGACAGTACTGTGAGGGTGAAGGTGACATAACCTTTTTCCTTCTATTTGATGTTTGTCTTTGAAAAAAATACAGATCTTTTCAAAACGTACTGCATTATTACAAAGTGCTGCATCATTCAGCAAGGAGGCTACCGTTGTTTTATCATTTTAAAGCCCTTTTTTGCACTCTTCATGGCACGAGAAACAAAAGCACTTTTTAGTTCACCATTAAGGGAATTAAAAATCTAAACGCTTTCCCTTGCAGCACAGTACCGATACATGGCCCTCGGGTGCTCATGGCTATGTTGTGGTGTGCACCTCCAGCGACAACCCCTCATTTTTATCACGTGTTGATGTCAGTACTGATAGCATGGAACCAGTGAAATCCTGTACGAATCCCATGGAAATCATCCCTCTTTCTTTCCTGGGTGTCATCTTTTTTTCTCCTACTAAGGATAACGCTAAGAGGTCTACTCATCATTGCTGACTCCCAAACTCCGTGTGTCATTACCGGAGCCTTGTCATTTATAACGAGTTGCCTCCCCTCGCTCAACGGTGTCACACCCCATTGTGCGCCCAAATCCCAATCACCTTCCGCGTGGTAATGAACTGTGATCCCATCAGCACTGGCTTGGATCAGCACTGACACCGCCGCGCACAGGGGAGGAAGGGACCGATGGTAAAAGATAAATATATTGGTAATCAGATAGCAGCAGACGTATAGAAAACATAACTGGCAGATTAAGGAGGTAACTGAATATATGAGGTTATTAAAGTTTGCCAGAGTGTAGCAATGGAGCTTTGCCACTGTAGTTTGAAGTATTCTCCTTAAAACCTTTAATTCAAGCTTAAGAAATTATATCTCAGGGTTTTTTTCCCGCTGACCTAAACACTTAGAGACACAGCAGATAATGATTTGATCACTGCCATGCTAAATACTTTGCAACTTGAAAAGAAAAATTATTAACTTTCACTTCTCTTCACCAGATATTATAAACATATTGCTCCTAAATAATGTGTAGATCCCAGAAATGATTTACTGTTTGAAAACTTTATCATCAGTGGGACTTATTTCTTTTAATTTTATGCTTATTAGCTGAATTTAGGTCAATCAACGATTGGGGGGGGGTTGGTTGTTTGTTTACTTTAAAACACATGTAGGACAGATTATGAGTTAGTTCTGAAGACCGAATATTTTCTATATTTTCTGACAGTCCCAATGCTGTTACATGCAGTACCTAAGTGAACTAAATTTATAAAAGTTATTTCTTCCACCAGTAGAAATGATAACATATGCTCTTCTGAGAAAGACGTACCTTGGGCTGCGTTTGACAAAGGAAAAATAAATAAATAAAAAATAAGCAGCTTACGTGTTTCAAAAAGTTGGAATTTTGGCAATGTATGAAATTTGTTTAGAAAAACCTTTTCGTTGCCAGGTGACAAGGCAAAACATATCACATATGCTTAACAACCAGCCTGTACATATTTTGTCTTTCCAAGGTTTCTAGGGCTGGTCAGGCACAATGATGCATTACAGCTGAAGGAGCTTCCAGCAGGGACAAATGTTTGTCTCTTTCCAAAACAATTTTCCTAATCCTTAAGAAAAACAACTCAATATTTCTCATTGTTTAATGACTGAGTAAAGATTAATTCTGTTCAAAATTCATCGTATTGCGAGCCGTAACATATATATCGTGTTTGCTGAAGATGCATACTACTGGTTTTCTGGCACATCATATTTGTTAGCATTTCGTGGTATAGTACAAGCAGTAGTTCCCCTAATACATACAAATTTCTTACAATAGTCTGACATCCTATCCCTGTTCTATTGCCAGACAACAACGCAAGCAGTGTAAAAACCTATGGATGACTAAGGATCAATGATAATAATGTGTTAAAACTTATATCCTACTACTTATAAAAGCTACTGTTGCCATAATCCGAGCACCTGAGGATCTCTGATGTTTCCATTTCATCAGCACTTCATTCCACTGATGAACATTTTCATTTCAGAGGAACTGAATAATTGGTTGAAGTCATAGAGGAAGTCAGAGACAGAGCAGAAAAAACACAACCATCCCGCACTCAGATTCCTCTGAAATCAGCCATCATCACCAGAGACCCATCCTTCCCGTCTCAAAACTCAGCCCTTGCTGGGAACATTTACATGTATCCCATGGCCTGTAGTTGGAGTTAACGGACTTCACACATGTGAAATTAATCGTGGGGATAATTCTGAAAAATTACCTTTTCTTGGAATCCCAGTCAACAACTATTCTAATAAATCACGGCTCTGCTTGTGTTATAATGATCATTAGTAATCAAATGCATCTGTATACCCAGCCTTTTTTGCTCACTTAAAGCCAAAATATTAAAAGGCAAAGAAGAGTGAGGTGTCCAAGCTCCCACGTGCCTAACATACAATATGGACACAGAGGACCTGCCTACTCTCTTCCAAGCACCCTGTTCTCGCTGCAAGTAGAGACTGTTTGTGCCATTATGCAAACTTTAATCCCAATGCCAATCTCTCTTAGAAAAAGCATCTCCTGTTCAGGCCTACATACTCCAAGAATTCTGAGTTTTTTCTCTCTCTCTCCTTTTTTTTTTTTACAGTCCAATTTTTAGTGTCCCTCAAAGAAAAATTCGGCATGACTCATGAGGTTAAACTGTTTTTCTCTAATTACACTTGTCAGTAGAAAGCAATACATAAGTTTTCACATAGCATCACCGATTCATTTAGAACAGTGAGCCACCAATTCATTATTTCTCTGTGGCATGGAGGGGCTGCCCTCACGTCCATTGCACGCCCAGCTGAGCATCAGCTTTTATACAGGTTGGGTTTGGTACATGAAATTTTTCTTCTCTCCGCACCAATCTTTAAAAGTCTGCCATCCCTCTCCTCCAACCTACTGCACCTATTCCCACCTATCCTGGGGAAAAAGCAAGCACACACAGAAAACTCAACGCTAAAAATACTTTTCTTTTCTTTCTATTGGAGAGTATAACTTCTTGAATTAGATATCCAGTAAGAACACTTGCGCCTGCAAATTTCAGTTTGCTCTCCCTGCCAGTAAAACACGGACGCCAGCAAACCAATTTCCTCATCAAAAACACAACAAAGAGCTATAATGATGGTCAAATCAAATTTATTTAAAAGGGAAAAAGAGACCATAAACAAAACCTTTCTGCATTACTGTCCAGATACGCTATGCCTCTACCTGCAGCCATTAATATTCACTGGCCCTCTAACATCTTAGAAATTCAGATTTTTATTTTATTTTATTTTATTTTTACTTCCTTTACCTTTTCATTGTAGATTATACCCTGTTGCAGTACAAGGCATTCATTTACACAGTGTAAACTTACACTGTGAGATATGATCCCAGATGAGGTATTGCCTCAAACAGAAAATGAAAAATATTCCATGCATTTTAAACACGAATCAAAGATCATGAGTTACACAAATGCGTAATACATTTCTGCTACTCTCTGGCAAGAAAGAAAAACAAAACTGGCAGCTATAGCAATTGTATAATGGTAATTATTGAGAGAAATAATTATACAAAAACCTGTTCAGATTATATACGGGATGGAATGACTCAAAGTGAGAATTTAAAGGGATAGCTAATACTTCAGCAAACCTCACTGTAAGACACCGGGCAGCAAAACCAGACAAACAAATGTATCTGCTGAAATCTTTCTACCTTCTGAAGTTTGTAAAATTGGACTAAAAGCAGCTATTCTCACAGCTATTCTCACTTGGTGCCTGGGGTCCAGCTGCAGTGATTTCAGGATAGGCAGTGAGAAGCTTTTTTCCCCAGTCCCCGTCCACGTTAACTGCACGGGCTGGTTTATCGGGGAGGCTCCCAGCCACCCAGGGCTCTGCAGCATCAGGGCACAAGGGGAAGAAGGGGAAGCCCTTCCTACGCATGGGGAAGAAGGAAGCCCTAACACAATTTTATTGTAAGCAGACTGTAATCACTTATTTATATTCATTCAATAACATCAATCCTCCTTCAGCTGCAGGTGGGTTTAGAAAATTAAAATACCGCACTAGAGGTGAGAAATGGAGCGAGATGCTGTGACAGAGCCAGGTAGCTCCACAGCGCCAGGGCCCAGCCTGAATTGCCACCTGCATCTCTAAGATCATTTCTGTCCGTACCCAAAGCTAAAACTTCCCTTTCAAGAGGTTTTCAACTGCAGTTCCGATTGCTGTGACTGCCCTCATCCCATCACCCTGACACCTACATCATTCTGGATGAAACACGCAGCCACTGAAATTAGTAACCTGGAAAAGCCAAAGAAGACTCACCACGTCTTCCCTTTCTTGCTGAATCTCCTTCTGGCTTTCCCACATTACATTCAAGCTTCTTGTTCTTCCTTCTGTTCCAGATCTTGCTTCTCAAACACCTCTTCCTATTTTCAAAACTTCTGCTTCTGTCGTGTCCCCTCCCTCCTTCCACCGAGTTTGTAAACCTCTGTCCCCGCTTCCAACAACTGGACACCTCAGCCAAAGCCGTTCTCAAGGCAACAGGTTTTTCCATTATGTGTACATGAAAAAATGCAAAGATCTTTAATTTATCTCTATTAGCTACAAACGTTTCCCCAATTATTCCTTCTAACATGTTACATTATCTTAAATCTGTGGTGTTATTTTGTTTCTTATTTGAAAATGGTGTGACTCAGCTGAGGACAAGGATCACAGGCTTTTATATGTACTGTAAATACACACTTGACTGCTGCAAGTTGAAATAATAAATTTTATGAAATAAAAAAGTGTTATTGATTTCCTAGAATAACAATTTAGCAACAAGAAAAAGAGGATAAGACAGTAAAATATTACATTGGTTTATCTTAAAAGTTTCTCTCTTTGCACAGACCACTCGTCCAGGCAAAGCATCACATGCACTATCCTGTACTAATAACAACTTTCCAAAGTTTGTATTCTAAGAGCTTTGGAAAATCAGCTACTAACTAAGCTTTATCTTCCAGTGCATCACTGGTCCATCAAAGCTTTCCGTGTACACGACAGAGAGCTCAAAGAAAGACTTTAGACAACCTGGGCTTTTCACGAAATACCTAAAGCATCACTTTTCAAAGACGTCGGCAAAGAGCAGACTATTATGTGTTGCTGAGTCCATCTGCGTTATAAAAAAGCAGATCCCGGCATCAGCCAAGGTCTTACCATTGGGTCCTTATTTGCATCTGTACTAACTTTGTCCCAAAGAGAGGAAAAATGGCAAGGCAAAAATAATTTTTTTCACATCGTCTTAGAGTTGCACAGTACAAAATGAAATCTCTGGCTGTTGAATTACTGATGCCACAATTAAATCAGTATGTTGAGCAACTTGCATCAACTTACTTTCTAGTGAGTTTACTACTGAAAAGCTGATGTCACGTTACTATTTTCTTCACCTTGCAGTCATCAAATATAAAATCTGTTCGCCAAGTGTTTCCCTTTATTTTTGAGGGACACAAAATGGAAACAGTGTGCTCAAGGGCTCAGGAAATATTGCAGAGAGAGGATTAGTCCATCAGCTCTGATCCAACAGATGCTTTCTTCTCAGATGTTACTACTTGCCTTTGACCTCCTCTTCATGGACCATTTCATTGTATGGTTTGAATTTTAGATCTGGTATCATGTTCACAGTTATGAATACTGTACAAAACTTACTCCCTAAAATTCTGATTGCCAGTGAAAATGCAGTAAGAAAGCTGACAATGGCTTCAGGATACAAGTAAAAATGGCAAAAGACAGAAAAAGACTGTTCTGCTGACCAGGAAATTATAGACTGCAACTCGCTCTATTTGCCGTATCGAAAAAGTTGCTTTTTCTGAAAAGAAAAAAATGTTAATATTATTTAACAAGGTTCACAGAGGCTTGTGGTTCTAAAGTCCAGCCCAGCTCAGAAAACACGACAAGTTTCTTTGTGCAGAGGGAAAAGCAGCAAGTGGCTCATAGGATTTACAGTTAATAGTACCATTTCTTTCAATATTCAGGTATTGTATTTATTTATCCAATGTACATAATCAGCTCTCTATGTTCTTTCTAATTAAGTTAGCTTCCACTATACAGTTCTTCAGCGTTAGAGTATTCTAGGAAACAAATACAGTGCCATAAAACCAAAAGCCCACTACAGACTCAGACAGTTAGATAGTTGCCCCAAATTTAAATTAGGATGGTACTTGAAGGAAAGTAATAATGTATATGTTCTAAATTTTAGGTATTATGCTTCCCCCCGTATTGTTTTCTTTAACGGTTTTACCCTCTGGACACCTCTATGAGATAGGGAGGTGCTATTATCCCCAATTTTGGGACACAAACCTGAAACACAGAATGCAGTTGATTTGCTCAAGGTGACATGTGGAGCCTGTGCCAGCCTTGGGATGTGGGAACAGGTATCCCACATCTTACTCAAGTATCCTACTCCCAGCACTAGCTGTCCTTATTGCAAATGATTCTGCCCTGGAAACACGGTAGGGGATCCTTTTTAATGACATTGGGAAAATCAGGGAAGATATTTGTATGCTTATAGAATAAAATACAAATCAAACCCCTGCAGGCAGGGTAGGGGAAGGTGGAAGAAAAGCAGCCCCTTGGAAGACAGGAGAAGTTTAGCTAAGATCCAGACCTGTTGGCTTTTCACTCCTTCAGCCATATACTCCTCCCATATACTCACAGCTGTGTAAGGAGGACCAAAGCCTTGAGATGAATATCCATGCGGGACATCCACAGCACCAGCCAAGGAAGCACTTCAGCCTCCGTTTTCCACTTTTCTCCTCAAGACATCAGGTTAGAAGGATGGTTTTGATTCCTGCAGCCCATATTAAGCACTCTGGGAGGAAGGTCTACCATTAAATTGGTGCAGCGTGTCTTTTCCCATACCAATTTTTGGCTGACTCACCGAGGGTCAGTGCCCATTCTCACCTTCCCTCTCTGCACAGCCTCTTCCCAGCCATGCTCTTCTTCACCCAGCTTTTGACAGTTATTTCAGAAAATGGGTTAACTTACTTCTCACCCCATTTCCCTTCTTATGTCTTTCTCTCACTGCATAACACAAACATAATTCCTGCACATTTTATTTATCTTATTTCCCTATTTTCTTTATTACTAGTTGCATCTTGGTAGGAACTCCAAGACCCAAATGAAAAGAGCAGCCTTACTGTGGTATAATTAAAAAAATTAACTAAAAAGGTAATACAAAGCTTGAGAAAGAAAGGAGATTAAAAAAAAAAAAAAAAAAAAGAGAGAAAGGTGGGTGGGTGATGTGAAGGTGGTCACACAGGATCATGTTATCAGAGACAGATGAAGAACAAACTGCTGTGTCCCAACCGCTGGATTATCCAGATCCCTCTTTCTAGCTCTAATCCCTTGATGACAACTTTTCATCTGCCTATAAGGTGTCACAAAGAGAACAGGAGCAGTGGAGATCCTTGCTAGAAGTCATGTGAATGGGACCAAATAATACTGGATGCTATGACAGTATCAGGGAAGATGGAAATAAGCAGCAACATCCACAAAACCCACAGGAAAGAATCTTGATTTTCCTCCCTTCTTGGCATTTTGATGAGTTGTGTGGAAGCTGGTCCTGACACTGCAGCTCTGAGTAGGTTAAAAGAAGGTAATCAGAATTCAGTACTAGAGCAAGCATTGTAATAGCAGCAGTTTGGGGGTTATTCACTTTATTTTGTACGACACATACTGTGGACATATATTTTGTTTTCCAATGCACCCAAGTTGTATGCAATTTTTATTGACAACTGTGTTATAAAAGCTGCCACAATTCAGCCTGACAGACAGCTTTTGCACAGTGGGAAGATGTGGCAGAAGGTTTGGGTTTTTACCTTACAGGAAATTGCTGAGGTTTCCAAGACCAGAAGACAAGGCAACTATTTTTATTTCACTTTTATTGAAAAAGGTGAGTTATGTATTTAGGAAGAGGAAACTCTCATTCCAAGAAGTCAAATCATTAATTTCTACATCCCAAGCCAAGAACTCTCACACCATGGGTTACAAGGTCGCCGATGAAGCTGTTAGCAATGTTGCTGTTCCCATCGCCTTTGTTAGGGTTAACACCTTCTGCAAAGCACAATCAACTTTTAAGGCACAATATAAAACTTTAATGGCGCTCATAATTAGTGCCAACAGTGGTAGTTTCTATAATGTCTATGAGGGCCTTAGTTAGGGACCATAAATTCCATTTCACTTGGGTCAACCATCTATCAGGTGATAACTACTGTTGCCTGCTACCCACCTGGACTGGCTGCAGCATGAAGCTGCAGTTGCCATTGAATACTGCTTATTCATATCACAATAGACGTGTCTGTTGGGATATGTGGCAGCAGGCTTTGTTTTACTATCAGGGCATGGCCTTTGCGTGAATGCTGTTGTGCATGTTTTACTATCACATTGTGAAGTGTATATTGAGCTAGGTTGCTTGGATAAACTTTGCAAAAAAAAAAAAAAGACACTAGCATAGCAGCGCATGGGATTTACAACGCATGTTTCTGAGCACCTTTACTGCACAAAAACTGTTTATTAGCACAAGTTTTCCCTTTGTATGTTGTGTTTACTTGTTTCCCAGCAGGGTCTGCTGATGTTAATGGACTCACAGCAGTACATTCTACTTCTGTTATTACAGGTCTAATTCAGTCATTAACATTTCATTAATGGACTGGCCTCCTAGCTGTTTGCATGGCTGTTGAGATATTGATGAGCTTTCTAGTATAGAAAACTGGTATTTAAGGCAGACTCTTAAAGGTTTATTAAAATGCTAGTGAATCTTCATAGCATTCTGTCCTTTATTTTAGAAGATAAAAGCCAAACCCTTGAACAAACTCACACTGCAAAAGTTCTCAGCAACTGAATAGAAAATAAATTCCATGCAAAAATCCTAAGGAAAGGAAAAAAGATACCACAGTTACATCACCTGGATGCAAGAGTCTTCAGTTCCTGCCTTAAAACCAATGCAGCTCAGCACTGCCAGCTCCGCTGGGCTCTACCTTGGAAGGAATTACACTTCAGTGGGACACAAATTGATTCCTTTTTCCACCTTGCAAGGGTGTTCTGCAGCTTCACTAGCTCACATTTTCAGACTCTGAACCGGAGTTTGTAACCCTTCCCACAACCTACTCCATCAGGAACAGCCTTACTAGTACCAGGGGAACTAGTCAAACTAAGAGACTGCTCAGAATAGCAATGCAGTATTTTGGGGACCTTTGACATTATTGCCAAAGAGGAAGGTTTATCACAATCTTTAGACATCAGTAATTTTCTAGCTTTATCAACAGCGTAGTGGAATCTAGTTATAAAACAGTCTAGGTAATATCCGTACCCCAGTGGAAGGTAAGTGTCCTTATGAAATTGCTCAATGGAGTTACGAGGTGCTTCCTTTTACCGCATCTCTGCTTTTTCCCCATTAAAAGGAACGTGTATTTTCAGGCACCACAGAGAGTTGAGATATACTGCATCATATCATATGATTGTCTAATGCAAGTACTTTGTGAAAATTACTAATTTGATATCATAATTATGCTTGTAATATAAAATTATTAAGCACTGTCATATTGCACAGTAAATGGAACTTATATTGATGTAATAAAATGTATTTGAATTATATTACAATAACTTTATCATATCCTTTAATGGTACCCACAGTTAACAAAAATAAGATACAGCCAAGAAAAACACGGTTGATGGGTACCCTATACTACAATATTAGGTCACAATAGATATAATTTGTGAGCTTCCTTATGTGCTTTTTTACATTTATGAACACCTGCAACTTATATTTGTTTTTGTTAGAGAATAAGATATTAAAAAGTAGAGGTAGAATTAGAGGCTAGTAAACAAAATCCCTAGTGTAAGTTCTCTTAATAAATTCAGCATTATACATGCCTTTGACTTCTGCTTTATAAATGGAGCTATAAATATTATTGATCCTAAATTCATATTTTTTTTAAGGGTCTTGCTAGCTCAGTCAGTCAGGACTATGCCAGGATGACATGAAAATAGATCTCTTATTATGAAACCTGAAGCTTATTATCTTGATAAATGTAGCTATGTTTGAGAAAACAGAGGATGGGGGATGTAAAGAGAAAGGAGGGACACTGTATTTTAATACAAATATTTTCAAGTGGTTTTCTCCTCTGTAGAACTGTCACAGCCCAGAATGTATGAACTACTTATTTAACAGAGGAAAAAAAAAGGAAAAAGAAAAGAAAGAAGAAAAAGAATTATGAGAAAGGATGCCAAATCCTCATCTAAACATTTTCATCTAGGTTTCTTTTGTCTGTCAGGGTAAATAAAATGAAGAAACAAACCACAACTAGAGGGGGGGAAAAAAAAAAAGCAGTCAGCTAAAATGTCATGACTTGCTTCTCTGCAGGTGTCAACTTGACTTCACTGAAATGGCATACAACTTTGATTTTCTCATCAGGAAAAAATGTTTATTCCCTCTACCAGACCTAACAGATAAGAACGTACTGTGTGTAACATTGCATATTTGGATATTGTGGATTTCTGTGTATAACTATTCTTGAGACACATGCTAAAAATATTTTGTGTGCTTTGCCTTGAATTGTTGTCATGAATTATTAAATTGAGCTGTTACTTTTTCATTAAACTGGCAGTCTTAATAATTTAAACACTGGTCTTTAAGAGACTTACTGTATATTGATGATCTTCACAGGAAGAAAGAGAACTTCCCAATTATCTTCTATCTGTCTTGTTTCTTTTGGTGTTTTGTTTTTTTTTTTTAGTGCATTGTATGACACACATTACTATATGTATGACATATATTACAATATCATGCATTGCTATATACCTATATTATTTTAGCATGCCAGACAACATTTCTCTACATTCGATTTGTCATTGAGAATTTAGCTGGGTTTTATTCCTGTAGCCAGTATTTCCAGTTATGGGAAACTCATAGTTTCTGAATGTTCAAGTGTACCTCATGGGTAAAGGTTCAATTTACTCTAGGAAATGAGGTAGGAAATAACCTTCAAAGTTGTTATATGTGTGTGTGGCAATTTATAGTGGACCACTGGTCCATTTGGATAGCAACCTTCTTGCACCTGAGCAATATCTGATGCTCCAAAGGAAAACCAAAAGCTAAGAGACATGTGAAAGAGTTCAGAAGTTACAGCCTTTCTTCTCAACTAATTTGAAGAAAAAAAATATGTACTTGCTCTGTGGTGACAATGGCTGAAAATGAAGTTTTTGGAAAGTATGTTGGCAAATCTTTCAGCTTTGTTAATCGCTTAAACTTTAACATTGATTAGCTTGTATTGGGTTTTATATAGGGGTTATTGAGGACCATTTCACTCCCTTCAGGCATGTGGCTCAAGGAGTGATGTTGGTATAATGGTCAGCAACATTGGAAGCAATTGCTCTACTATCTCATTACTGCTTTGTAATGAGAGCAACTGTATCTCCTATACCCCACTGAAGACCAGAAAGTGGTTTCAGAATTTTTAATGAAAAAAAAAAAAAATTATATTCAACTACTATTACAACTTTTTTGGAAGGGGATGATTCTGGTTTTTGCCCCCTCAAGAGCTGAACAACCCTGTGAAACCACCTAGTAAGCGTCAATCTTTGAAAGCAATTTTGCACAATATTCTATATGGATTTCATGATCTTGAATTAATGTGAATTTCGTGATCACAAGCCCTGCGAGTTTGCACCCATCTCCACAGAGCATATCCTACAGTACTCCTAAATGTATCTGGCCCTGATTTTGACGTTAACTTTTTGCATTACGTGTGGAAAGTCACTTACATCCTTTGCATTTCTGCTTAACTGTGAAATGGGAACAAGAGAAGTTTTCACCTTTGTAAACAACAGTCCTTCCTTAGGTGGAATATATTAAACTGAAAAGCTCGAAAGTGATTTTAAAAATTCAAGTTCTTTTAATATCAACAATGAAAACAGCTTTAAACTTAGAAGCTAACACAAAAACTTCAGTAACTATTCATCCAAACTCAAAATAGACCAAATCTAGCAGTGACAAAGCCATAAGGTAATACTCACCACCTCCTGACCAGGAAACTCATCCTTAGCTACCAAAATGATAGTATTCACCGTGGGGTTTTAATGAGCATTTTTAGCATATTTTGGTATGAAAACCAGTACAATTCACACGATGTCATCCTCACTCATACAGTTCCAAGTGACCCTCAGAAAGTATTGCTTTAGACTTTCCCTGCTTTTGACTGCATCTCTAGAGGAAATACAAACTTGCTTGAAAATTAACATTTTTCTAACCAGTTAAGGGTTTTGTTTATTCCTCATCCACAAAATGGTGACCACCAGCAATTAGCTTACAAGACTACAAGAAGCATAAGTGGATATTCAGATTTCAGGAATTTTTAGGTCAGTTGAATGAAATTGAAAAAAAAACCCAAACAATTTTACCATTAAAAGTTCAGAGAACAATTCAACCAACAAGATTTTTCTTTTGCTGTATTAAAACTTTCTAAAACAAATTAATAGATTTTTTTTTTTTTAAGAAATAGAAATAACTTTCCTGCCAAACAAAACAGTCTGTGATTTGCAGAATAAGAAAAGAGTCTAAAATATTGAAATGCTTTAAATACATGAGAATAAAATATTGGGTCTAATGAGAACAAAAATAAATTAATAATCTCTGAAATCTAATCCCAGGACAGACATCATTTGCATTGGTGGTTTAAAGAGTCCCTTAATCTCCGTGGACCTCATTCAATTACACCACAAAACAACAAAGCAAGAACTGTTTTAAAATACCTCCCCAAAACCCAGAAGAAACTCTCAACTCTCACAGTCTTCCTGTGGTAGAGCTAGACATGACAAAAATCAGAAATTTTGGGAGTCAGTTGATGTTTATGATCCATGGTGATGCGTTACTTAAGTAACACCAACGTTCATTTTACACAGCACAACCGTAGCAAGATTACAAAATATTAACTTCAAACATCACATAAAGTATGAATAATCTTCTTTGCTACAAATTTTTAAAATGCATCATATTTCTTTCCCACATATGTCCTTGTAGCCTCATAAAACAAACTGTTTCATTATATGATTATGGGTTTGTGTATATATATCACAAAATGTTAGCTACTGCAAAAAGCAAGAAAATAGATTTTGACATTGGAGAATTATTTTTCTACTCTCCTGTGCCTTTGGATCTAAAGGCAGAGCTACTCGGCTGTTTAATCTGGCCTGAGTCCAGGCCTGCATACCATGGTGAGAGATGCCAAGAACAGTGATGCCACATGAAACAGAAGTTATCTTCTACAAACTCAGAATGATCACAGGGCAATTTGTATTTTAACTGATATAAAGAACAATCTCGTTTAGCTTTCTTGTCTGGTCAGGAGTGATTTTCGTTCGGGCAACTGAGTTCTGTTCTTATTAATAAGATGTATGAGATGCTGTGATCACTTCACTACACAGCATTTGACAACCCTTCCATACCAGGTCCGCTGAAATGCACAGCCCTACCTTCCCTGAGCGTGCCTTTCAGTCCTTAACTACACTAGAGGGCCACAGATTGCAGTGAACAGACATTAAATATGTTTTTTTTCTTTGTGCAGGCAAAGTATTAAGTGCTGAAATCTAAACTTATATGAAAAAGAAACTCTTTGTCCAGTTTGCACTTTATCACTAGTTACTAGGTAGGAAACCCTGTATGCTTCCTTTCCTTCATTGTAAAGTAGCCGTATACTGCCAACCTTTTAATTAATCCACAAATCGGAGAGCTATCATTGTTCAGTTTATTAGCTTCCAAAAACGTTAGATGATTTCAGATGCGTTATATGTATAAAATGGTGGAAGAGCAGTTAGAACAGCAAATTCGTATAGAATATCATGCGATTATATTTTTATTTATAATATGGAAAAAACTCAACTTTTCATTCACATTCTGAGATAAAATTCCTTCCTGCTTCTGAGAATACCCAGTCACAGCTCCCATTGCTCTGGTTTGGGAGGAGGCGATAAAGATTTTCCAAGGGCACCATGCATGTCTCGATAGTCGTGCAAATCAGTTTGTCATTATCAAACATAGTAGAATCACAGAATCGTATAGGTTGGAAAAGACCTTTAAGATCATCGAGTCCAACCATAAACCTAACACTACCAAGACCACCACTACACCATGTCCCTAAGCACCTCATCCAAACATCCTTTAAATACCTCCAGGGATGGGGACTCAACCACTTCCCTGGGCAGCCTGGTCCAGTGCTTGACAACCCTTTCAGTGAAGAAAAATTTCCTAATATCCAGTCTAAACCTCCCCTGGTGCAACTGGAGGCCATAGTGCTGTTAGCAGGTATTTCTGTTTTGGAGTACACAAAACAAGTGAGTATTTAATCACATCCCTGATCACTTATTACTGCCTTCTGATGATTCCTGCCTCACGCTACAAGCCCAAGCATCCCAGATACCCTGGTTAAACAGTTATTTCATGGTTGTGTGCCCCACATGAATCCAAACATTTTCAGAGTCCTTTTCCCTCTGTTGCTGAAGGTCCATACTGATGAACTGTCAAACTCCCTTATTTAGATGTCAATAACTGCTTTGTAAATATTTAAAATTTCTTCTTTATAGTTCCATTTGAAAGCTCTCTCTCCTGCTTGTTCAACTTGCACTTTAGGTTTTGTACAGGGAGATCTCGGTAATTATTAGAGGTCAGATAATTACACTCTGCAATGACTTTTCAGTATTTTCCAAGTTCTACAGTCTTACTGGATATCAAAATTATTCATTGAAACCAGGTAAGATCCTGCAATTGCAACCAATTAGCATAGGGGAATAAGTTCCACCCGCTAAAGTTGTTATTGTTTTATATTTGGTGTTCAACAGTAGGTGCTTTGAAAACTATTTCTTGTGAACAAAATGACAGAGGAGTCAGCAGTGCAAAAAGTAGTGCTTCACCAAATTAAGCGTTCATGCTATTGAAGCATAGCACTGGGATATGTTTGAGCTTGGAACAGGTACATCAGATAATGTGTTCAGTGGTTATATGAAAATTTAGACTACTAAAGATGGGATACACGATTGCTGTGGGAGATAGGAATTAAAATTAAGGAGTTTTCCCTATGATGTACATAAAGCAGCTTGTCAATAATTTTACACTAACCCCTCAAGAAGAGTAAAGAGTTCAGCAAGAAAGGACTTTCATTATATCGTAGCACTTGATCAACATTCAGATAAGACAAGAAGAAAGAGAACAAAAGCTAGGATATGATGTTTATGCTCATTACTATCATCTGATATCTTTCAAAAATCCTAACCCCAATCACATGGAGGTAAACAACCAAAACCCCTTTAAGAATAATGTAAAGAATTTGTATCATCTCACCTGCAGTATCTGTCCACTTTTTCACCTGAAAACGTTTCCATTTCAGTGTAATTTTGAATTTGGTAGAAATACTTAGTTTGTAGCAGGCAATATAACCTTTCCCTGATATGGAGACATTGAAGTACCTCCTGATACATTAGGAACACCCTATAAGCAAATACACTGACTTTTACTCTCTGACATACCCTTGATGAAAATGAGCCTTAAAAGCCTGGCTCCAGGCACTCCCATTTCTTGCCACTGGAGGGTTTAAATAGATAACAGGACGGGACACACCTGTCACATCGGATGAACATGGGCTACTCAGCACCCATGTCTCCTTGCCCAATGAAAGGTGATTCTTGCGTGACACAGAACTATGAGTTTAAACAAAAATAACATGTAAGGAGGTTATTTTATAACCAGTATGTACATGGATAGTGTCTAACAAACTGGTTTCTGCAACAAGGTCTACGTATAAAATAAGACGGTACTTCATGATGCTGCAGGTGCTATGGGTTCTCAGTTTGCACCTTATAACTACTGGTTAGATCTTCCAGCTCTCACACTCAATGCAATCATTTTCATCTGTGCAAAGTGGACACAAACATAAGTGTCCTGGCGTGGTATCATTCTGTAATGCTTTGGATGGCTGTGAGACATGGGAAAGATGTAAGGCTGTAGAAAAGTGGACTCATTAGAAAAATGTGTAGCAGTACATCGGGATTGTCCATTTCTATTGTCATAACAATACTTGCAATAAGAAAAAAAAACAATCAGAGGAAAACTAAAGAGGGGTATTATCATTTAGTGGATAATTGTATACAACCTTCTTGAGACAAGAAAATAAAAAAGCAACTAAAACAGAAGGGAATTACTGGTTGGTTTAGTGTCTGTTGAAGCTATTAAGCCAGTGAATGTTTTTCCTAGTGAAATGGTGGAAACCTTGACACGTGGAGAGGCATGTAAAATGAGATTCAAGAAGACACTGGAAATATAAAGTGAGTATCAGAAGACATCAGACCAGATAACCCTCCCACCTGCACCACCATGTTTTACAGCCACGTGTTCCACTAGTTCTGTACTCTGAGCCTACGCTGCTGCCGGCCCCCATGGCCGTGCCTGCATTGGGCATCACAGACTCCCTTCCTCTCTAGAAGGACGTGGGAACCAGTCAGCCAAGTGCTCTAAAGGCAACGCCACCACCTCTCGATGTGTGAGCACCGGGATTTATGTGAAGAGCAAACACCAGCAAGCAAACACAGCTGTTCCAGGCATTACACAGCCTTTCATCCCTGAACACTTCGAGGCCTCCAGAAAGACACCCTGGGAGGTTGCAGAGCACCGTGCAGGTGAGGAGGGACCTCTTTTAGCATTTGAAAATGTTTATCAGCCTCAGGGCTGCATATTACAATCAGGTTTCACTTGCTAGCACATTACCTCCTTCCCTTTGTACAGAACCGCCTTGCAGGTTCACCTCCCCTGTCTTCAAGGTTCAAGGCAAATGCACAAGACATTCCCAAAGCCAGGGGAACAGTTTTGCAAAGCTTTTCTGTACCATTTTAATGAAAACTCACTATGGTTCTAATGGAAAGAAAATACCTTAAACAGACCCTTAACAAGAAATATAGAAGGGGGAAAAAAAACCCCACTATGTGTGAAGTTTGACCCATATTAATGAAACAAAAGACCACAGCATACAAGTTTAAATACCAGATAACTCTGTCACCATAAGATTACTAGGAAGAGTTAAAATTCAGTTCTTCTGTCTGGAAAAAAGTATTACAGGAATATATTTGCACAGTTAATTTTTGTTAGAAATTAGATATATCATAAGATTTATTGAGATGCTTCATGTTTAATAAAATACTCATAACAGCCTGTGATATTTCACAGGATAAATAACAGGATTGTTAACTGTATTTGTATAGCAGGTCTAAGAATAATAAATGGTTCATTCAATAACAAACTGACAACAAGTTATTTCAGGTTTTAAAAATGTGTGAGATAAAGGTCAAAATGACAAAACTCAAAGGATCAGAAGCTCTAGAGCACACTACATTTGAGTCCAAAACCAGGGTACCCCAATCTGAGCATCACTTAAGCTCTGAAACCACTTGAAATAAGGAGATGGAAATTTCCACATATTTTCCAAGCCAAATCCACAACAGGACAGTGGAGGCAACCGTTCTTTTATTTCCTACACAGCCAAAGACATCTCAGTCTTCTCATGTTATTCAAATCTAATAAAAGATTAATATCCTTTTAGAATAAAATAATATAAAAGTATCTGAAGATAAACACATAATAATTATTCATCCTGGCTATGCCCCTCAAAGAACACATGAACAGAAAAAGTTCAATAATTTTTGAAAAGTACATTCTTTTGAAAATATTAACAAGTGAAGACTCTCTGAGTATATTTGACTTCTAAACAAATTGCTTTCTTTTTTGGAAATGCTGAGAAGGCAGACACTCTTAGTGAGGTCAATGAGACTTACTGATTGCACAGTGTTATGGAAAATTAGGCTACTTATTTGGGAACTAAATATGGATTTTAAGAGCATTCAATGAAGTCACACTTTTGAGCATTTTGGAGCTGGCCTACATTTTTTAAAGAAAATTTTGAGACATTGAACAACTTTTCAGAATAACAAAATAGTTATTATATCCTTCATAGCAATTAAAGGCAATTCACATAATCTGAAAAAGATGATTTGGGCAGGGGCAAGGTTGGCTACACTTCCATTTTTCCTGTAACAAAATATCATTTTAAAAGCCACTCAACATACTTAGGGTACCCCTAATTCTTGGCAGCTTTGACTCTGAGGTATCTAGAGGACAAGGAGAGGATCCCCAGGACGGTATTTGCCACCAGTGCTCCAAAATAACGGAGACGAGACAGCTTAAAGAAAGTGACGTAAATAAACACTTTTTGTGGTTTAGTGTAATTATTAAAATTTAAAGAACACTCTCTCCAAAATTCATTCTCATATATTTTATCAGGGACAGTTTATTTCTGAGGTTTGCCTATTCAAGTCTCTGCAGGAAGCTGAGCTGTTGATATTGTTTAGGTCTTTGATGTTCAGAACAATAATAAGGTAAACTGACTAAATAACAACAACTTTCTTCCCCCAAAAAAATTTTAAAACCCCACATAGCTAGCCATTTTAAACTAAAACAACTGCTATTGCTATCAATTTAAGTAATCACTTTCCCAGCTGACAGATGCAAAGCTCTCCATTCAGATAATGACTTTTCCAGCTGACGAGAGTCAGGGAACAGGAAGTGTATGTGGGGATAAGTGTTTGGGAATTAGAGGACAGCCAAAGTTTGCAGCTACCTGTATTATCTGAATGAGGTTAGTTTACCTCTACTGGCACGTTTTTACCTGAAATCAGCATAAATAAACATTTAAAAATACATTTAGTGCAGCAGTATACTTTCTTGCAGTACTAGGCTATTTGAAAAGTTTTTTATTTGAGAGCAAAATCATTACATCAGCCAGTAGCTGCAGTTTTCAACAGTGCTTTTACAGGGCAAGGAAAAATGGTACATGCTGTATTGTTTCTGTCTGTGCTTAAGCCAAACCTGTTCCCTGATTTTCAGCAGTGTTGGAAATGCAGTGCCTCCTGGCTACAAAAAAAACCATCTTTTTAGAAACATAGCCCAAGTAGAGAACTGGCAAAATATGTGCTATATTCATATGATTCGCTGTCCTATGAAGTATTAAGGAGGTTACTACCAATTTGCAAAAGGAGGAGCTCAAGACCTTTCCAACACTTGGGGCATTTTTGTGCGCCCCGGTTCCACGCTACCTTTGGATGTGGCTCAAAAGACGCAAATAATAAGCCAGTTCCTAAATTATACCTCTGCACAGCTCTTAGAGAGTATGTAGAGTTACTTTTTCAAAATGGATGATGTTCCTCACCTGGACATGCCAAAGAGGACATGCCATGCTTCCTTGTCCATATTAGAAAGCAGGGTATTTACTCCTGTGTAGAGCAGGGAAGAAGCGCTCACATGTCAGCTCTCCCTGGAGCTGTCAGGAGTGTAAAGCTGAAAATCTGATGGCAGTTTCATGACCCAGCCTTTTCCTGCAGACCAACCTGTTAGACGGCAACTGCTAAGTTGCCCTAAAATAACAGAATCTCCATTGTGCATTAAAGTAACTCTGTTGGGCTGATCGTCATATAAAGTTATAACTCAACATCATATTTTAGCATTTACCAGGAAAGGAAAGGCTGAGGAACTTCAGCTACAAGTCTGTAAAAGTATCAACATAAGCCAGCACATATGACTGTCAAGCTGATGTGAAATGAAATATTTCTATTCATGATGACAGACTGCAATTTTTATTAGGTTTGACCAAACTGGAAACAAAATATTGTGATTTTTTTTTTTTTATCTTGCGCTCCTGCAATGTTAATATTGTAAAACAAAAAAATCAATTTTGCAAAAAAACAAAGAAATAAAAAAGTAAAATTCTTGAGCAGCTGTATCACTAGTCTTCGTGTCAATGATGCTCAAAAACTACATGAAAAATTATCAGTTTTCCACTTTAACTCTTGCTATAGCCTTATTATATCAGTTTCTATTTCTTCTCTACCTATAAATTTGCTTTTTCAAGTTAAATTTCCCACAGCCATAATTATAAATCAAATATGAGGCTTGAACTCAATGTCTCTGTTTTTTTCTCTTCTGCCTAGGAGACACAGGAGGTAAAAAGAGCATATGTGAGAAAAGTAACACAATACAGCACAGGGAATGAAAATGAGCTATGTAAAATCATGATAAGAACTAGAAAGACTGTGAAACCTGATCTCTTAGAAAAGAAAGAATATATATGAAGAAAAGAAAGAGCATACAAAAGTGCAAGCATGCGTGTGTTCATGCTGCACACTCCTTAGTCGTGCGGCTCCGTCACATCTGCACACACAAAACCCACAGACCATTTCCTTGTGCTTTTCTTCCTCTTCTATTTGTATAGCTTTAGCATACGGTCATTATAACAATATGACTTTTTATTAATCTAATTGCAAGGAGAAAGGAGAAGTGATTGTGGCAAGTCATGAAGGTTCACAAATTCAGTAAAGGAACCTAACAGAGCGATATCAGACTTGCACAGAATCTCTCAAACACTGAAAGTCTATTCTGTCATCCAACAACATTTCTTACTGAAGCGTAGGGGAGGTCTCACAGCACACACTGGTGATAGAAAATGCAATCCAAAGCTCCACATATTGTTTTATTTACTTTTTAAAAAATTAAACTTCATTGAAACATGCTTTGGCCTCACCCCCATGGCATCACACACCAGGAACTATTACTTTCCTTTGAAATGTGCATAGTAAACTTTAAAAGGCTGTCCCTCCAAATGCAGAGTACATACAAATACTTAAGGGGTTAATAAACTCTTACAGTATACCGAAATCACAAGTTTTATACCTCAACTCTGTACAGTTGGAGCTCCTAAGAGAGGAGTAATTGCATTGTAGTAACGTGAAAGCTTGATTTAGGTTCCTCCGTCGGCAGAATGAAGTGTGTCTTACTTCTCAGGTGTGAGACTTGGCCGCTCTGCCTTTTGCAATATATTATCCCAACACTGTCAGAAAATGCTCAGCAGCGCCAATTCTTACTAAACTGGGTGTGTTATAAATCCAGTGTAAGCAGGGGATTTCTTATGCCAACAATGCTTCTCAACCTTTACCTTATTACCACACTTCTTGGCTGCTACGAGATAAAAATCTTTTAAGCTTTTTTACTGCTTGTGTGTGAAATCTCAGATAATGTGGCCAAATACAGGGAAAGTTCAGGGCTGTTTTATGACTCCATTTTATCAAAAATTTTGATCTACAAAGCCTGAATGCACAAATTCATCACTGTTGGATGAGGTCAGTGAAACCACACCCATTCCCTCGACAGACCTTCCTTTTCCTTGAGTAGACAACTTTACGTGGGCTACAGAAATATGCCCTGTCAGACGAGAAACACTTGCCCTCAGATCGAACACAATGCCAAGTAAATCAGGAGTTTTCTACGCGGCGGACTTCAGCGCCGTGTGTGCTTAAGACACATTATCTGTGAGTTTTGGAGGTGAAGTTCCTCCGTAATGAAATTCAGCTGAGCAGGAACTAGCCTAGAAACACCAGCAGGAACGCCGAGGGCTAATGACAAGACAGGTTTGGCACAGAGGGATGCATGAAACAAAATAACCACAGTGAAGATTTCCAGAGAAAAATGTTAATCGCCTCGTAAGAGGGAAAGTGTGTGACATGAGGAATGGGGAGGAATGGCAAACACATGTCAAGCAGCACACTTTATTTACCTTTCATTAGCATGTCTTCCTAGGAGAAGGTTAAATACTCCAGGAGAGGGATGGGATTTTTCTTATGTTAACTAATCCGGACAAAAGTGAACAGAGATTTGCTTTCTTCAGCATTCATTGATATTAATTGCTTTATTGAACTAGCTGTGGGAACACGGATTTCCCAATGCCAGCATAAAGGATCATTATTTATAAGCTAACTGATCCCACAAATTCTACACTTAGCTCAACATTTCCGTTGGAAACGCTGAAAGAATCTTTTAAAAAATCATTATATTTCATACTTTACACTAAGGCACACCAGCTAAACGATACAGGTTTTCCAGGAAAAGAAAAACAAGTTTTTAAGTCTCACATAACAGACTCCAAATCAGCTCTGAAATGCTGCATATTATTACATTTTTCCTCCCTTTATTTTTCATTCTTTCCCTTTTCCCCTGACTTACAGGTGTCCTTAGTTACAGCCATCCGTAAAAACAAAACACATATGCAGACTATAAATCTGTATTTGTGTACTAATTCATAAGAGTAAAATATCTTTAGTTGCTCCTTCCAATTTCCTTTCCCTGTTCAATTCATAATTGCACTGTGGTATATTGGGCTTAGGCTTTCAGGAACTCGATTTTGTCCCAGAAGGTTGGTTAGCAGGAGAGACCTGCAAGTGTGGGTTCTGGCTTCAAGTAAATATATTTAGCAGGAGAGACTCCCAAGCACAATAAAAGCGACTAAATAAACACTGCAACCTTTAATCAAAGCGCTAAGTTGTCACTGTAACCCTTTGGAGATAGATATGGATGACTCAGTCCATCAAAGTTCATGTAAAAATACACCACAACAGTCAGTGACATCAAATTATATTTCTTAGTACCAAGGAGTTAATAAATTTCAAGGAGAGATCAAGAATGAATGTTAAGTTCTTTTGTTCTAATATATCCTAGCAATGCTTATGGCTTTGCTGCAGTTAAGCTCAACTTTGCTGTTCAAAGATCAGTTTAGGGGGGTTATGTGCTGTTTTAAATCATAGCTGAGCTAAACTTGGTATGTAAATTGCAAAGTGATAAATGTTTGTTTTTCTTATATTCCTTCCTCTTTATATCACAGTCAGAATCCTTCACCAGACCCCAAAAAAGTAATCCTTTTTGGCATGGTTCAGATGCCAAATATATAAGCTACAAAGGAAGAACTAGGATTTACTTTACAGTTGTAATCATTCAGTCCACACAGAGAAAAAAAGCACTTTTAGCAGCCTGAAAAGAAGCACAGTATCCTTAGAGAAGATATAGTTGATTAGAAAGATCGCTTTATTGCACATAGATTAAAGCAGATCCACAGGTGGGAGAATGATTTGGCTGGGGCTAGCAAAACTCTGGGATACTGAGCCTATTTTTCAAGATCCTTGGCCAAGTGAGACACTGCTAGGTTTGCCTTCTTTATGCAAAAAGTACTGTTAAAAGATAGATATTTGACATAGGTATTCTTTAATATTTGTACAGCAAAAGTGCCTTGTGGCTGTTTTGATAGCCAAAGCCTGGTCATGATAAAACTTAGCTTAAACAGATGCCACTGACTGCTGCTCCAAAGCACGTTGACGGAGGAAAGTGAACAGCATGTGAAGACAAACATGCCCATTCTTAAAATATCCGTTAAGTTTCTAGTTAAGTAATCAGTTGTAAGGATAGAATTTCTAAACTTTTCAGTACTAGGGAGACCAAACGAGCACCTCCAGAAGATAGGGCTTACCAACATATGACAACCAGGACTTCATGTGCTGTGACATGTGATGACCAGGACTTGAGGAATGTGAGAGCCACCTCTCCTTGTGAGGTAGCAAAGCAAAAAAACGAGCTTGGAGGCCTTTAAGAGGGAAGAGCATCCCATAACTCCAGAGGGAAATACACAGAAACGACCAGCAAGCGTACACCAGACAGTAGGTATATTGCCAATAAGCCCAAGTTTAGAAAGGCAACCAGTCGTATCTGATCATTACTGGGGAGAGGAGCTATAAAGGGAAATGGATATATTACATTAAAAGGTGATAAATGCTAAATAAACTTATAAAAAACTATAATAAAGGGCAACAGTTTGCTTACCCAATAGGCAAGAAGACAAAATAAGGTATGGTTCTAAAATTTCACATAAAGTAGATCTCTCATCCTTCTCTTATTTTAATACAATACAACAATAGTTCATCTTAGAAATCCAAAATGTGAAACAAAAATTCAAGTTTTGTTACCAGGACATTAAATGGTAGACCATTACCATAAAGGAAAGGAAGCATTTAGGAGCCTCCTCTGTGTCATTTCCAAGAAAGCATTTTTTAGTTCTTTCCTGTGTTCCCATAGCTGTTCCTTTTTGCAGAGTATTTCAAGGTTTCAGAATCTGTTAAGTTGAAGATTTAGTGAGTATATGCTGCGGATACATAGCTAAGCTTAGTATTAGTGTTGTACGTACATATGCATGTGTGCACATACACACTGTAAACTTGGAGAAGGACCCTTGGCTTACTTAGGTGGAACCGGTCACACTTCGTGTTCAACTGAAGTGTTCAAAGGAAACCTGAAAAAAATCTTTACATCTCTTATTTGAATTGGGCTGGCATGGAAAATCTTGTTCATATTGTACTCATTTGTGGTCTGCTTCTCAGGAATTTTAACAGATGACAATTCAAAGATAAATTTGCTTTAAAAATAAATGATGAAAAATAACTGGCTTCTCAGCTCTTATTTCATAATCTCGAAAGTATGTTCAGATTTATATAATTAAAGTAGAAAATAGAAGTCTAAAAATGAAATCTGGTTTTGCATTAGAGCAGCCGGCGTTAATAGGATTCTTCTTTCACTCCCTTTGTTTCCTGCTGCAGTGCCACGCACTTTACCCAGCTCGGACGGGTCACCACGAGCGGGCGAAACGTGAGGCTCTGACCCACTCGGGCTGTGGCTGATGCCACGGCACAGGAGCTGCAGGCTTGCAGCAGCTCCATCACCCGGGCCAGAAACTGGGACAAATAACACAGCCCTTCTCGACAGCTGCAGGGGACACCAAACAGGTCTCCCCAGCCTGATTCAGGGAGGTCCTCTCCTGTACATATCTATCTTAATCTTGTGAGGTGAGACCATATTCAGTGGGAAGCCCATTAAACATATATGTGCTCACAACCGGGCAGGTACTTTACTGAGCCAAAGCCTACAGTTGGGACACTTAGGACAATTTTTTCCATCTATGTGTGACCTCTAACTACGGCTTTCAGCACTCATTCCCTTCTTTAATTTAGCTGAAAAAATAAGACTTATTTTCTTTCCTTCACACAGCAATAGCTGGGAAGCCGAGGGTGTTATACTGTAACTCAAAAATAGTACAAACAGCCAAAACAGCTCAAATTTGATGCTGGTGAGTGAGGTGTAAGGCCCAAGGTCTGACTGCAACTCTTAAAATCAGCTGTATCTCTGGAGGACAGCAAATTGCCTTGCTGGACATGGAGCTGAACAGTAATTCTCACAAACTTGTGAAGGCTCCGCTAATTTTCTCTGAACCAGGGGTGGCCAGACCTATTTCAATAGCATCAATATGCTTTCTAACCCAAATTCAAACTTGTTTTATAGTCTGCTTAGTGCAGACCGTGCCTTATTTTCAAATATGCCTTCTATCTCTCCTCCTAAAGACCTTCAGCAAAAACTGACAATACCGTAGGCAAGTTCCCTCTATCTTTTCTATCCATCGCTACTAACACCAGGCTTCAGGTATGTCCCAAGAAATTAAAAAGACACCAAATAAATGAGAAAGCGGAATAGCAAATACAACAAGAGAAGGGAACAAAGCAGCCCTGGTTGAATTTGCAGAATCAAAAATTCTGCAACTACATAACATCGCGTAGCTGGTCGCTACTCTGAGTAGCGTTAATACAATGAAGCTCACACCTGAGAGCAAAAGAAAGCGTAGCTGGCAGCACACCCGTAACAGTTCAAACAGGAGGTCGCTGAAAGAAGCAATGCAAAATTGCAGAGTCAAATTTCACCCCTTCATCTGTGGTATGCCTCAGCTCAGCTCCGAAAGGCGGAGAGAGTTGGGGTTCTTCAGCCTGGAGAAGAGAAGGCTGCGGGGAGACCTTATAGCAGCCTGCCAGTACTTAAAGGGGGCCTATAGGAAAGATGGGGACAGACCTTTTAGCAAGGCCTGTTGTGACAGGACAAGGAGTAATGGTTTTAAACTAAGGGAGGACAGATTTAGACTGGATTTAAGAAAGAAATTTTTTACGCTGAGGGTGGTGAGGCACTGGCACGGGTTGCCCAGAGAGGTAGTGGAGGCCCCATCCCTGGAAACATTCAAGGTCAGGTTGGATGGGGCTCCGAGCAACATGATCTGGTTGAAGATGTCCCTGGTTTTGCAGGGAGGTTGGACCAGATATGACCTGTAAAGGTCCCTTTCAATCCAAAGCATTCTATGATTCTATGAAAATCATTCATTTGACCTCTACTCTTTTACCAAATCTGAGGTGTTTGGGTGAAACATAAATTTGATATGAATTTGGAAAATCAAACACTTGTGCTAATAGAGACATGGAAACAAGAACAACAATTTCAAAAGCACCTCCCCTCCCAAAAAAAAGAAAAACCAAACCAAATCCCAACAGAAATAACAGTGTTTATCTATCTGTAGTAAATTGGATTTTCAGGCTTCCAAGTCAATTCAGTGAAAATTTCAGTGAAATTATTATCCATGCAACTGCCTCTCTCTCCTTTTCGGTAGGACCAGCATAAATCCTGTATGTAGGCCACCCCTTTCTGCCTATCCTTACACCCTTTTTCCAGCTTTATCTTCACAGCATTACACCTCTCCCTCTGTATTATCCATTGCTTCTTCAGCGATGCCACCCCTGAGATCACGTCCATCCTTCCTGACACTCCTACGCTCATCTGTATTTAGGTCATGTCTGGTCCAAGGCTCTCTTCTCCTGTTTTTCAATATCTGTGACTTCCGTGGTGGCAGTAAGAAATCAGCTTTCTGAAGAATGGCTTCAGAGGCGAACACATATTCATTTATTGACACATATTTTAAAATGATTGAGACCTGCCAAGCTGCATATACAGCTAATATGATTTACTGGATGATCTATGAATGTAAGTCACCACTTGTTCCTTGTCATACTCAATAGTTGTGTCTATTTTTTCATCAGATTGTTTGAATCAGGGTCCCTGTCTTCATGTGGGTTTTTATAGGTTTTACCACAATAGGATTCTGACATAAATTATAGGCTTGGGATCATCAGCAATTTTGCTAATAATAACAATAATAAAGGAAAACAATTTTTCTGTGGTGGACTAATCTCTTAAGTTGTAACAGCCTGGACTGATTTCTGAGTACTAACTCATCTCTTGTGTATGAGAAGGAGGGAACAGTTTTCTGGACACCAAAAGTAAAAGCTGAAGTTGAAAACTCCTCAACTTGCTCATCTAACACCAAGCAGAGGTGGACTTCCAGTAGGAAGTCCATCCACATTAGGGAATAGGAATAGAATTCAAAAGACCTTGTCAAATTGGAGAAATTATCTAAAAAATAGCATTTAATTAAAGAAGGAAAAATGCAAATTTTATGGTTAGTTAGGAATAACCAGGATGTTAATACAGAATAGGGGGCATTCTGTTAAGACAGGAGTTCTGCATAACAAAGTGCAGTTACGCAGATCAGAATCCTAAAAGTTGCGATGCTGTGGAAAAAATATACATAACACTTCAGGGTGCATGCAAATGTATATACAACTGCAAAAAATGTGAAATAATGGGCTGAACTTCTTGGCCTTGATAGTACTTGACCCAGCTGTAGAACTACATACAGTCATGAAATACCCAGGTCAAGAAAGATGTGGACCAACTGGAGAGAGTCTAGAAGAGAAGAGCAAGAATGATAAACATCTAGAAAACCAGATTTGCAAGGAAAAAAAAAAAGTAAGGAATTAGGATTGTTTGTTCTATAGAAGAAGAGACTGAGGAAAAACTGCACATAAAAATATGTGCAATGTGAAAGAAGAGGGGAAAGAAATGAATTGTTATCCATGACAGTTGTGGACGGGCAAAACCAGCAGTCCATTGAAACTGCAGCAAAGGGCATTTTGGTGAGATATTGTGGAAAATCTCATAGACACATTAATAAACTAATATATTACTCAGTGCTAGTGCAGGTGGCTGAACTGGACCTTCAGATGAGGCTTATTTACTAAACCACGTCAGACAATGCACAATGGACTGTCCAGAGGCAGTAGGAAAAAAACCGCAAACCAACAACAAAAAACCTACAGCTATTTCCTTTGGTGAAACTTCAGAAAAAAAAAAGGGTTTGGTTGTATGGAAAAAAAAACCTTGAAAATGAGAAACATTTTGTGCAATTTCATTAGGATTTACATCCTTTAATGTGAGATAGACTTAAAATCTATTTTTAACCAAAGAGTCTTATTAAAGTAAGAAGATTGCCTGGTTTACTACTTGTAGTTGTTTCAAGCAGTGGTGGCTGATGATGCTCTTTATAAACAATAGGGAATAAATTTAAACAAGCTAAAAGATGTTTAATGTAAAAAACTGTAGCTTGAGAAAAAATATGTTGTTGTGGATTGCATATTTTACATGCAATTTATGCTGCAGTTTCTCTTCATTAACCACATCTCGCAGATTTTTCAAAGCAACAGCATGAATATTATTAACATGTGTTAAAAATGTGTTTAAAATAATGTATAAAGCTTTGTGTTTAAAGCAAAAGTTTAGGTATAATGAACAAGGGTGTCTGTATTTTATGTATTGGTTTGTACGTGTGTTGATATATAAACCAGGCTATGTGTGCACAGACACATGCACATATATATTGCTTTGGAGTTCGTGTTTTAATTAAGCTGAACTAGACCTTAACAAGAACATCCAATTCATAATTCTCTCACTCTGTTCTATAGATTCTTATTAGTTAAAGCAGATATAATCCATTCTGAAATGTGACATGTAGAAATTGCTAGCATCTCCTTTTGTTGTATTTCTTTCCTTACCATTGGTTTCCTTTTACTACAGGAATCTCAGGAAAAGTCTTGTAGCCTTCAGTTTTTCTCTGCAGTACTTCCCCTTTGTATCCGTCTTCCAAAATTGCTTTTGGTATCACGGTATTCATAGAAATTATCGATAATGGCAGATGCAGGACTTGAAAATTACAAAAATTAAAAGCTTTAAATGTGAGCAATTGACAATACCCCATATCATTGCATGAAGCTAGTCCCAGTAACGTCTCCACTTCAGTGTATCCTTTCAGTTATAACTCTTAGGTACAACACCTTCACTGTCGAAAAAATGTAAACAAAATACCAAACAAAAAATAATAGCATAATCAAACTCAAACATGATATTCTGAAGTAGCATCTTTTGACATTTTAGGCATCAGTCTTTGAAATACACTCAGCATTGATTAAACTTACCCATGCTGATGTAAATGGGAGTATTATTAGGTCAACAGAGCGCTTTCGCAAATCCTTTCCCACTGTCTAATGTCAAGGACTAGCCTGAACTCTTCATCAGTAGCATGCTGGGATTTGGTCTATATTAAATTTTTCAGGGAAAGTAAAAAGTGTGGATATTTTCTACCTTTCGATGAAGAAGAAACAAGGCTTTTTTTTGTTTTGTTTTGTTTTATTTCCATTTTCTTTTTCATGTCAATGAAAACAAAACCAAGATACATTACTCTGAAAGGCTTTCAGAGTGCCTGGATGTTAATTCTCATACACTTTGGATGCTGGAATCAAGCTACATGACAAATTCTAACGCTCCTTTTGAAGACACCTATGTCTAGTTAGGATGACATTAGCCAAATGGAAGTTTTATAATGATAAGTTCCTATTGATGACAACTTTCATTTTGGGATAGACATATAGTGATATATTACTTTACTTAAGCTTTATATAAAAAAACGGAAAGTAGAAAAAGTAGAAGTTAGTACAAGCAAGGAACAGAAATAATTTTATAAATGTATCACAAACAAACCATATTTTCCCTTGAAGAAGCAGGCTGAATATAACAAAAGGCACTTAAAAGACATTAAGTTCTCATTTCAAATACCAGTAAAATCCTTCTCCTCTTCCTCCGCATTTTCACCAAACGGATCCTGCACCCTCTCTCTCTTTTCGCTGTATGTTGTTTGTTGGAACAGGTTTGCAGCTTCCACGTCTCTGCACTGACATTTGTTACTCATGTATACCTGTTCACTGATTTGGCAGAATCACGGTGGCATTTCACCAGCTTTCAGTGCTGCTTATTTCATCTGATGAGTGTTCATATTTCCCTTCTCCTAAGTCACCCAACCATATTTTTTGGACTTGGCATAATAAGCTCATCTTCAGGAGACCATCTCCACGTTACCGCTTGATAGTTTGCATGCAATGTATGTGAAAATAGATTAAAAACTAGCTGGAATCAATTTTACCCATTTTGGCACAGTCAAGCTGAGAACAACATTTGCTGATAGTAACTGCTTCACTTTATGGACATAAAGATAGCACATGAGTTTCAGTATTTCCTTGAAGATATGCGATGAAAGCCTAATACATCTGCAAGCTTTAGCGAGGGTCTGTTAATAAATTACACTTCCACACCTGAGACTTAGGCCTCCCAATTTTCTCTTTCCTACAAAAACACTTGCAGTCTTGCACCATAAAAAGGCACGCAGGCCAACACACTAATTCACATCAGGAGTCTTATCCTGGTCCCTGTCCCAGCTCCCTGATAACCTGATACAGCATTTGAAGAGCCAAAAAAGAGCACTCTGGGCTCTTTTTTGAACCCAAGAGGGCTCTGGTTTTGGCAGCGATCATGACCAATTTGTACGCAGTGTGTGCAGCACCGAGCACCCACAAAAAATAACATAAAGCACTTCGCATCACCTCTGCCCAAGTGTAATTGTGGTTGTAGTTGTGGTGAAGGGACAAGGGGTGGATTGGGTATAAATTGTCCATTTTCGTTCGGTTTTGGGATGATGTCATTTTGATTTTGGTGTGGGGAATTCTTTTTTGTTGATGTGAGTGAAGTTTGTGAACATTGTGTGATGAATGTGGATTTTAATAATAATTCTTAAATATGTGATTCACAGAGGCGAGGGGTGGAATGTATTGGGTTTGTGTGGCAACGTTTTGGTAGCAGGGGGCTACAGTGGTGGTTTCTGTGAGAAGCTGCTAGAAGCTTCCCCTGTGTCCAACAGACCCAAAGCCAGCCGGCTCCAAGACAGACCCGCCGCTGGCCAAGGCTGAGCCCGTCAGTGATGGTGGTAGCACCTCTGGGATAACGTTTTTAAGAAGGGGAAAAAAACCCTGCACAACAGCAATTGCAGCGGGAGAGAGGAATGAGAATGTGTGAGAGGAACAACCCTGCAGACACCAAAGCCAGTGAAGAAGGAGGGGGAGGAGGTGCTCCAGGGGCCGGAGCAGAGATTCCCCTGCAGCTGTGGTGCAGACCATGGTGAGGCAGGCTGTCCCTGCAGCCCGTGGAGGCCCACGGTGGAGCAGATATCCACTGCAGCCCGTGGAGGACCCCACGCCACAGCAGGTGGATGCCCGAAGGAGGCTGTGACCCCCCCGTGGAGAGCCCGTGCTGGAGCAGGCTCCTGGCAGGACCTGTGACCCGTGGAGAGAGGAGCCCAGGCTGGAGCAGGTTTGGTGGCAGGGCTTGTGACCCCATGGGGGACCCACGCTGGAGCAGTCTGTTCCTGAAAGACTGCACCCCATGGAAGGGACCCACGCTGGAGCAGTTCGTGAAGGACTGTAGCCCGTTGGAAAGACTCATGTTGGAGCAGTTCGTGGAGGACTGACTTCCATGGGAGGAACCCCATGCTGGAGCAGGGAAGAGTGTGAGGAGTCCTCCCCTGAGGAGGAAGGAACGGCAGGGACCAGCAGTGATGAACTGACCGCAGCCCCCATTCCCCATCCCCCTGGGTCCTTCAGGGGAAGGAGGTGGAGAAATAGGAGTGAAGTTGAGCCTGGGAAGAAGGGAGGGATAGGGGAAAGGTGTTTTTAAGCTTGGGTTTTATTTCTCATTACCTTACTCTGATTTGATTGGTAATAAATTAATTTCCCCAAGTTGAGTCTGGTTTGCCCATGACAGTGATTGCTGAGTGATCTCTCCCTGTCCTTATCTCAACCCAGGAGCCTTTCTTTATTTTCTCTCCCCTGTCCAGCTGAAGAGGGGAGTGATAGAACAGCTTTGGTGGGCACCTGGTGTCCAGCCACGGTCAACCCACATCTCCCTCCTCCCTCCCGCTGCAATTGCTGTTGTACACGTTTTTTTCCCCCTTCTTAAATATGTTATCCCAGAGGTGCTCCCACCGTCGCTGATGGGCTCGGCCTTGGCCAGCGGCGGGTCCATCTTGGTGCTGGCTGGCATTGGCTCTGTTGGACATAGGGGAAGCTTCCAGCAGCTTCTCATTCCGAAAGTGGAATGACCACTCCACGATCATTCCACTATTCACTCTCTAGCTGTGTTCAGTCCAAGTTTTGCCCGTTACCTCTCCCAATTACTATCCTTATCTCAAATTCCTCATGACCCATGTTGGGTGCTAAAAAGGACTGTGGTGGGTTGACCGTGGCTGGATGCCAGGTACCCACCAAAGCTGTTCTATCACAGGGGGAAATTAGTTTAATTTATTACTAATCAAACCGGAGCAGGAGAATAAGAAATAAAACCAAACTTTAAAAACACCTTCCCCCCACCACTCCCTTCTTCCCGGGCTCAACTTCACTCCCAATTTTCGGTACTTTCTCTTCCTGAGCAGTGCAGGGGTTCGGGGAATGGGGGTTGCCGTCAGTTCATCGCTCCTTGTCTCTGCCGCTCCTTCCTCCTCAGGGGAGGACTCCTCACACTCTTCCCTGCTCCAGCGTGGGGTCCCTCCCACAGAAGTCAGTCCTCCACGAACTGCTCCAGCATGAGTCCTTCCCACGGGCTGCAGTCCTTCAGGAACTGCTCCAGCGCGGGTCCCTTCCACGGGGTGCAGTCCTTCAGGAACAGACTGCTCCAGCGTGGGTCCCCCATGGGGTCACAAGCCCTGCCACCAAACCTGCTCCAGCCTGGGCTCCTCTCTCCATGGGTCACAGGTCCTGCCAGGAGCCTGCTCCAGCACGGGCTCTCCACGGGGGGGTCACAGCCTCCTTCGGGCATCCACCTGCTGTGGCGTGGGGTCCTCCACGGGCTGCAGTGGATATCTGCTCCACCGTGGACCTCCATGGGCTGCAGGGACAGCCTGCCTCACCATGGTCTGCACCACGGCTGCAGGGGAATCTCTGCTCCGGCCCCTGGAGCACCTCCTCCCCCTCCTTCTTCACTGGCTTTGGTGTCTGCAGGGTTGTTCCTCTCACACATTCTCATTCCTCTCTCCCGCTGCAATTGCTGTTGTGCAGGGTTTTTTTCCCCTTCTTAAAAACGTTATCCCAGAGGTGCTACCACCGTCACTGACGGGCTCAGCCTTGGCCAGCGGTGGGTCTGTCTTGGAGCCGGCTGGCTTTGGGTCTGTTGGACACAGGGGAAGCTTCTAGCAGCTTCTCACAGAAGCCACCCCTGTAGCTCCCCGCTACCAAAACCTTGCCACGTAAACCAAATACACCAAGATGATTTGAGAAGTTTGGTTACCCCATGATGTGCTTTCGTTAGCTTAAACAGGAGGATACAAGAGTCACGGCACAGCTGCAGGGCATAATGCAAGGAGCATAAGAGGAGCAAGACTAAAGCATCCATTAGGAAAAACAATGACATTTCAGAATCAAAATATTTAAGTTCTGAGGCAAAATGTTTTTGCTTACAGACTTTTTCCTTAAAACTTCACATTTTCTGCAGCAGAAAAATTTGATAATCAGCTGAAATTTCGGCCGAAATATCGAAACTTGACACCGCTTCTTTAGGTTTGAATAATGTTCTGTTTATTGTCCCAAGAAAGGAAAGATTTCCTGCACTTCAAAACTAATGGCTATGTGTCTCTGTTAACCAGGCAAGCAGGGGCCAGGGGTTGGGATTAATATAATACCATCTGTCCAGTCTCCCCTTGCTCTTTATCTAGTAAATGGATTCTTTTTTCTAACATGCCATACAAGAGCAGTCCACAGATATTGCTCCATACCTAAATAACTATTAAAAAAGTACAGCAAAATGAATTCAAGGAGGGTTCTTACAAAATGAGGGAGAGCACTGTCCTAAATGTAGGTCTTCCTCTGTAGGAGAAAGGGGGGAGAAGGATTGCTTGTTTTTTAACCTTCTATTTATATTATCATCTTGGTCTTAACTCTGTGTGTCTATTTTACAAGTTGTTTCCTACATTATCAATGGGTTCAGTTTCCCCTTGCGATGGGAAGGTTTGCAAGTTCAGAAACACTCCACCCTGGGAAGTGAGGACCCAAGTGCTGACAGCAACCACCAGAGAGGGATGGGCTGCTTTGAAACCAGGGCTTTCAGAGCCAGCACTCCAAAGGCTTGATACATAAAAGTTTCTCTTCTTAAAAATATTGGTAATCCCATGTCGATAAAAACGCAATCGGTAAAAAAGTCATTTTGAAGCAGTGCTGGTATTAGATACATGCACAACTGGTAGCACCAGTTTAAATCATCTAGATCGCTTTAAATTAGCAGGGTAGAACTGGAAGTGCTCCTAGCAAACCAGGCTGGAACATCATATTGGGGTATCCCAAGACTTCAGGAGAATTTGCACGTAGATTCAACTCTGAATCCAAAATTTGGATGTGTGTGTGCTGCGCAACCGGTTATGATACATCCATAACCAGATCCAACTATCTGATGAAAAAAATAGCATTAGTGGTACTTCTAAATGAGTTTCAAAGCAGCCTAGCCCACAGCCAGGCTGTAAAACATCCTGCACTTCTCCTCGCTCAGTGAACCCTGCTTCATCCCAAGTAAATCACAGCACAGAATGAAAGTCCAGTCCAAATTAAAACACCACAGATGAATGATAGCCCCCGGGCTTGTGCAGTTAGCTGATTTTCTCTAGGAACTCAAGCTCAGCTTCATCCCATCCTACTTCAGACGTTTAATAGTGTTACCTATGTCAGATGCCTACTAGGCTTGGCCTCCCCTGCCATGGGCTGGAAAAGGCAGACACTGCTAACGGGTGGCTGGTCACAGGTGGATCCCAGGGGCTGTATCTCAATCAGTTTATAATTAAGCAAGGCAGAACCTGTTGCCTGGCTCTGAGGGCAAGGGACATGGTATGGATCACATCTCTATGGCTGCCTGGCCTCCCTAAGAGCAGTGTGGTGTCTATGTTGTGGAAGAAACCCTGTTCGTGGCCAAAGCTGTGCCAGGGACGGTGCTAACGGTGCAGGGAATGGGTAACTGTGTGCGAAGCGTGCACATGGGGAATTGGGATGAGTGGCGTATGCATGGGCTGGGGTCTCTCTCTGCAGAAGGGTGACAGAAAGAAACCAGGGAAAACATGCTCTTAATTTCGGTGACTTACAGGATCATGGTGATGCATGATCCAAAAGCCCACTGAATTAAGCAAAAAGACTCTAATTAATGATAATGTTTGTAGGGCAGATTATTACTTTATTATTTCCTCAAACCGTTGTTAACTCCGGTAACCCTGGCACAGTGTAAATTCATTAGCAATGTTGTCTTCTGTTCTGCATTGCCCAGGAAGCATGACTACGTCTGGGCTTGAACAATCAGACTGGGTTGCTTAAGCCAGGATCCTTCTGAGGCTTCACCCATGACATAGCTTCAGCATTAAGTATGAAGTGAAGAGTAGAAATGAAAGGATATTTATTATAAAACAAGAGCACTTGTTAGTACCAGCTTGGACATGTGATGTTATTTGGAAAAGTGACAAGTCTTTTTATACCGAGATTTCAGTGCTACGCATTGGAGTTGCCTGTTGCCTACTGCACTATACTTCTGCTTACTCCCTAATCATTTATAGAAAAGACATGATCCAAGTCTCCCAAGCTTTTTTTTAATATCCAAATATAGTTCACTGCAAAACTGGAGATGTAATCAAACTTCACACCAAGTCATAAGCACAGCAGATCATTTTATCTTCTCTCACCTTGTTCAAGCATCTCAGATATCTTTTTTTCTGGGCTGCAGTGTTATTTACATAGTTGTACATTTCTGCCCTTCAGATCAGGGCATGTTAATCAACAAGAAGATAGCAGCCAAAAATACTTTTCTCTCTTCTACCAGTAAGTAATCAAGCCTATGAGGTCTACATGCAACCCCAAATTCTTGAACTAAAAGTTAAGGCAGCCTCTCCCTGGGGAAAAGCTAACTTCATTTATAAAACATATTTGATTTCCTTTTTCTAATCTCTCCGTAGCCTTTTTACACTGCTGCGTGCTTTAATTTTGCTTTCAGTCAGAAGTTTAAAAACTTTAGCTTCTAATAACTGGAAAAAAATGGTTATTTAAAGATAACTGCAACTTGCTTAACATGCCAGACTATCATATGCTCACTGCTTTGAAGCTGCAAATTAATGACGAGCAGGAACAGTGACTATCTTTCAGAGGAAACTGACCTCTTTCTAATGGCTCATCGCTAATGTCATCTGTCTGCTGCATCTCATTATGTGAATTTCACGGAGTAAGAAAGTATCTTAAGGCTGTGCACAAATAAAAAGGACCTTCTAGTATTGAGCACTTTGAAAATTTTTGATCTCTCAAAATACCTTCCTTAGATACTGGTTTCCCCTTTTGTGCATGGCACGCTGCTTATGTCATCTATTCTCTGTGACTAATTATGTTAATTTTGTGCCATAAAAGTAACTGAAGGCTGTTAAGGAATAAAAGCTTTTGAGTGGCCTTATTTCATAAACACCCCTTTTGAACAAGGCGCATTTAGTCATATTTGCAGTAACAGAAAGAGTCTTGTGCTAAAAATACAACAAAGGCTCTTGAATATGGCCATTTATTCCTACTTTATTAGGTAATTTATGAAAAGTATGAAGGGAAGCCTTTTTGTTACTATAATTTGCATAAAGCTGGTGCCCCATTAATGAGATAACTTCCTGCCTTTTGTGTACCACCAGCTGGAAATAGAAATATAGGAACTTTTCTGTCTCCCAATTACTTAACCTGCTGAGTTCAGAGTTGGAGAGTAAACAGGATTCATATCAGTCAAAGAAGTTGATTTCTGTGGCTCTATCTAAAATATTTTTGTTTAATTAAGGAACCAGTGAATGTGAAACGTTAAAAATGTACTAAACGTCCATCAGATACATGGGACCAAGCCTTTAGACCTGCGCTTCGATTTTGCACCTGTCTTTTTGTGCTGTCAGTCACAATTAGTTGTGCTACAGACTGTATCCATCACGAATCAAGGCAGACATCGAAACCCGACATTTTGAAGGTATCTGGGTGCCAAAGGGTGCAGATGGGTTCTAGACATCATTTTAAAAATCACCTAGAAACTTGATTGGCATCCAGTGCCCAGACACTTTCGAAAATCCCATTAATTGCCTCTCTGGTGCCTAATACTTTAGAAATTCTGATCTGGATAGAAAACTCCCTGCCCTAGAAGGAACAACTGAGCATGTCCCAATGAGAAGAAAATCTCTCACTGATCTCTACGCCCAAATTCAATCTACCTTCAGATCGGCCTACGTGGCATAACGGTACATGGTACTCTGCTTAAAAACAGAGGGATTCACTTTTTTTTTTCCCCAATCAGTTTTCCGCTTTAATAGCAGCATTTTGACTGCTGAATTAAAGGTATTGTTTATCAATTTTGGCATCTGAGAATCATTTATACATAAGGTGATGACTTCGCCATAAAATCAATGGACCATCTCCCTGTTTAGATATTTTTACACTGTTTACTATCTCCAAATTTATTTCAAGTGACTTAATTATAATTAGGATAATGAAAACTCCTTAACAGTACGCTGAAACATATGCAGGTTATGAAAAAAGCTACGTATATAATAAGACTTTAAATTTCAGCTGCCCCGATTTTGTGGAGTTTGAGGTCAGTTTGTTGGAGCATTAAAGATTGTTCAGTGGTCGAATTGCTTGATTAGCTATACCAGCCTAATCTGTTAAATCTGAATAAGAGGCATCCTTTGCTGTGGAGTAGAGCGTGTGACAGGTTTGTACTCACCATACCCCACTGCTGCTCTTTGCTTATACTTTGGGGGTTCCCTGCTTTCCCATTGCAGAAAAGATGGTCTCATCACCGTCCAACTCTAAAGGAGGAAAAGGCAATCAAAATCACCTTTCAGACAATAAAACGGATTCAATCCCAGTTTGAAGAGTCCTTTCACACTACCCTGTATATCCAAACAAATCACTGCAAACCCATATATCACCTCATCTAGTTAAAATATGGATATATTTAGAATAGCTGCAATATAGTTGCCACTGGCATTTTAACTATGAGCTAAACCACGACTGCTGACAGGCTAAAGGTTGTCACAGTCGAGGTCCTAATTACTCTACAAATTGCAGCTAGACGGTAAGATTCATCTCTTGCTTGAGGCACTGGGCTGGGGAGGAGAGTCTCCACGGGCTCCTTTCAGGGGCAGCGGAGACATGCAGACACCTCTAGACTGGGATTCACAACTCATATGGTCTGATTCATTCCCAATTTAAACGTCTTGAGTACAGACTTAAGAGGTATGAGTTGAGACTCAGATCATTTTTAGCCCAGTTTGCACTTAAAATAACATGGTTCAAATTATACCTCAAGGGGTATCTGAATATGAATCTTGAAATAGTACACAATCACTTAATTTTCTGCACATTGCACTACAATTGCTGTGTTTCTACCTGTGGCAACCAATGAAGACCACAATTTTTCCCAGTTTGCACACACCTTTCTGCCAGATTTTTCCCTGACACATTAGTGACATTGAATGTTTTGTGCAGCATAATTTGGTGCTACAGTGGTGCTACTTTACTAAAAGACTGCATTAAAAACATGTGTTTCAAGGACCTGAAGAAGACTTGGGAGAAGAGGAAGAGAATTAGCTCCCAGCATATGGTGTTTGCAGGACCAACATGCTCGTGGTGCAGCAACTCAAGTAGGCTGGAAGCATTTAGAGAAGTCTATTGTGTTGCTTGTCTCTTCTAGGTGTGAAGTATGCACAAGCAAGAGCCACTGCTCTGCTGCAGAGAAACCTAAGACGCTGACCTCGTGTCTCAGGAGAAGGCACTCCATGCAGGCTGCTGGCCAGAAGAGCAGGGTACAGCAGCTCTCTAAAGATCTATACCACCTAGAAGAAGTGACTGTTCCCAAACCACGTGCGCACGGTAAAGCATACTGTAGGGTTACAGAAGCATTTAGGAAACACTGTCCTTCTGCTGTTTCCTGCTTGAAAAGCAGAAATGGAGGTGGCAGCATCTTATGTGCAACGTTGGAACATAAAGTTATGTTCTAGACTGCGCATCAGGGAGAGGCACATGCAACACATTCTCACTCCTGACATTGATTAAATAAATCTCATTAATTCACAGCTTTTGGGGTTTTTTTCCTCCTCAGAGACAAGATTTTTCTTTTTTATACTTTTTCCTAGGTAAGTAGTCTTTTTGACTCCCTCACAAAGCAACTTCCCTTTCACATTTCTCTTTACATCGCTCTGAGTCCCCGTGCCCCGCAAAGGGCTGGTCAGGACCCCCTGGGCAGGAGGCTCTGCAGTGTCCCTCCCGCAGGAGTGGGAAGCACAGGAGATGCCCCTGAGGTCCTTCTCCTCAGATCACAGCCTTTTTGTGCACCACCAGGGCTCGAGTTAGACTCCTGCACTCTTCAGGTTGGCTGCCCACATAGCCAGCTATATGGGTTGGCCGTATACACGCCCCACCAGGTCCTGCCAAAAGCTTTACTCAGCCAGAGAGGGGAAGGTCAGGGAAGGCGGTGTAAGGGCACGCAGAGTGCCTTCGCTCCTCTTCCTCCTCCTCACCGCTGCCCGCACGTTGCAAACCCCAGCCAAGCACTTACCAGGGCGGTATTTTTGCACATGGCTGTCCCAGACTGGTGCCAGCTTTCCAGAGCTCTCCCCAGGTACATTGCAATGAAGGGTCAGCTGCTGTGGAGAGAAGGGGAAAGAGAAAGAAATGCATCTTTATCTGCAGGAATGAGGAAATATGCCTAGAAAGACTTTGGGTGTTCAGTGTTTAAGATTCAGTGGAATATGAGCCTATATAAAACTTGAAATAAAAGAAGCCCATTGACCTATTTAATGGGACTAGTCATTAAAGCTACGAGAGCTAAGGAAAAAAACAGCCTAATGAGGAATTTAAAAAATTAAAAAGGAAAAAAAAAAAAACCCAACCCTCTCCATGCCCACTAGCCCAGGGCTAGCTTAATTAAAGTCAATGTAGAAATCTGCAAGAATAAAGAAATAAACAGCTAAATGCGTTATTTTTATCCCCATATTCCTGGCTTCTCATTCTCTGTGATTGGTTTCATTCTCAAATAAACCAACAGCCTCTTGTTTGCTTTCTATTCTCTCCCTAATTTGGATAAATATAAACTTTGCTAGGCAAGTCCAGAAAATAAGTTGTTACCCTGAATATGAAGCTCTGATGAACATTGTTTTGTGATTCTGATAATTACGAATATTTATAGTATGTGGTTTAAGAGGGCAGCACTAATTGGACAACGGTTTCTGGACTCTTTTCTCAAAGCACTTAAATGATAAATCATTCACCAAAGACTGATAATATAAATAAAGCGATAGATTGGCTTTCCCTCTCTCTTCCTCTCTTTTGATTTACAAAACAGCTCCAACGAGCTGTCTGTGGCCAGCAAGCCAGTATTACTGTGGAGTTAGAACGTTGTTATGTCTGTTTACAATGATTTGGGAGACTAGAGGGGAAAAGTTTGAATCAACAAATATTTTCTACATTCCTACTGGTAACTCCAAGGCCCGTTTTCAGGGTGGGTTTTTTTTCCCCCCTTGTCTGTTACAAGTTATGATGTGTGGATGAAGGCTTTTTCCCATGCAGTAATGACTGTATACTGAGATTTCAAGGGGCTGTTCATGACAATCCCATTTTCTGTGTAATTTCATGGTTGTCTTCTTGAATGAAGATATTGGCTGCTCTGAAGCAGGAGGTCAGATGCTCCTGCTCCCTTTCAGTATTGTTCCGGAGTATGTTTCCTTTCAGCTGATGAAAAGTAATTCATCATTTACACCCTTGAATTCTGCCAGCGTTTTTTTGAACAACTTTTCTTTCCCCGTGGTACCTTGGGCCCATGAAAGAGATAAATAGGTTCAATACAACGCCGGGCCCCGGATCCTGGGAGCAGGTTCGGCCTCGGAGGCCCTAAGCTGCCCCTTTCTCATGATGGAGTTTGTCACCTTTCTACCTCTGGAAGTCAAATTCTGTCGACTCAGCCATCTCTCAGCCTCTCTGAAGTGGCTTTGGCACCCACTGGGGCATGTGAGCTTAAAATTGATTTTTTTTTTAAGATCTGTCAAGTTCCCTTAAGGGAGCGGGCTGACAGCCGGCCGGCCCTGCAGCCCCTCACAAAGCCCTCAATGTCTAACAGGCACCCGAGGAACTTCCTTCGCGGGGGCAAGGGCCCCCAACTCCTGACGCCTCGGGAGGGCGGCGTTGCTGAGAAACTGGCCCTCCGCAGGAGAAACCTTCCTGCCAGCCCGCCTCTTTTTGGAAGTCTTTTATCCGTATTTTTCCTCTTTTTTTTTTTTTTCCCTTTAAGAAGCAGAGATGTTCAATAAAATAGTCGTGGCCAGCTTGACTGGGATGCCCTTTGCGAGCGGTAACGCTCCCTGGCATAGGGTACGGCACCACGTGGCCGCTGGTCACCTCCACTCGGGACAAGAGGACGGTGTCCCCCGCACGCCCCGGCGATGCTCTGCACCCGGGTAGCATTTCCACCCACGGCTTCCGCTGGACTGTGCAAATAATTCATTGCAATGCCCCGTAAACCCCCCAAAATCAGTGCACAGGTAGTCACAGGCAGGGAAAGTTACAATGCGAAGAGAATAAAGGGAAGATTTTCAGCTGTTGGTACGAAAAAAGAGAGGGGAGTATATTTTAGATAGATATTCCATTCTTTTAATAGCCACTGACATACGTGGTTGCAGCAAAAGGCATCCAGAAGCAGGACTGCTAATTGGAGTAAATGAAAACCCCTTTGCAAAGTGAGGCTTCAATTCCTGAAAATTTGGTTCCCAGAGACGGCCTCGGCGCTGCCCAAAGCAGGCAGGAGCAGAGAGAGGATGGCCCTTGCCACCACGGCTCCATCGCGCAGCCTCGCAGGTTCTCTGTGAGCATTTCGGAACCCAGCCAGGTAAATAAAATTCATTTCGAAGGAAAGAGCTGCCAGCAGATTAGATCGCTGGAAAGCAAAGAAAAGCTTGTTACAGAAACACCTCTGAAAGGGGCTCAGTCTAAAGCCATAATTTCAGTGCAGTAATTCTGAACTATTCCAAGGCACGCATTTAAGCGTTTTCAGACACAAAGAAGGTTAGTAATATAACCCCTTATTTATTTTTTTGGTAACTCTCTCTTGTTTGGAGTAGTCCTTTAGAAGAGCAAATAATCTTTCCACTTGATCGATTTTTGTCGACTTTTTGCTCAGCACATACTGCCATTGGGGACTAAAATATGGAATATTCCCTGGGTTGGCTTTTTTAAAATACAGAATGGCTCCTTCCTCCCTTTGCTGCAAGTGTTTGTTTTTAACAAAAATATCCTGTGCATCAACGTTATCAATACACATTCGTGGTGGGCAAAAGGATTGGTTAATTTGCTGCTGTAGTGACAGCAGGGGGAGCAAAAATCACTGCGTCATGGGGGAATTCACAATAATACTGGCTATTAAAATAACACTTCTAAAAAGAAATAGACATTCTGAAGAAAACAATTCTTGCATGCATTTATTATTGCCAGTCAGGCTAAAGCTGTAGGTTAGCCCAAACTTTGCTATGCAAACCATTAGCAGAGGCAAACAGCAGCTCGGAGAAATTATAAGTATGAAGCAAAAGTCATGAGAGAGCCGAGCTCTTCTTAACTCGGGAGGGGAGTGCTGGAACCCCCTCTGGAAGCAAAAAGGGACAATGAAGATTTGCAGCTTGTCATAAGTAATAGCTTTTTTTTTTTTTTTTTTTTTTTTTAACTGTATGCTGTGCTGCAGGGGAGGGAACTGCAGCCCACCCCGTGCCAGGAGGCACTGCTGGAGCCAGACCTCTCGGTGCTTTGCCTCTGACGACTTCGGGTTAGCATGGGCACTGGTGGTGGCACAGCCCTGCCCAAATATAGTCCCAGGAGCAAACAATACAAGGCTCAACCAGTTATGAGATTAACTAAGTTACCTCAAATACGTGAGATATATCCCCGCTTGCTGTACGCACCCTTCTGCTCACGCTTTCCCTTCGGACTTACGGGCTACCCTGTCAGGTTTTGGAGGTATTGACCATAATGAATGCTATCAATAGGTCTGGATTCCTTTAAAGTTTGATTGACTCTTTGAAATCGTATTGATTTCTTGCATCCCATATTGCCAATCAGGTCACATTAAATGATTATGAAATGAATGTTGTGATATCTGTCACGTTTGTCAGTTCTTCAGGTGAGGATGCACATGTTGCAATATAAAGCGAAATACTCCTCCTTTGTTCAACAGCTCTCCATCTGCCCATCCATCCACCCATCTGCCTCTGTGTATTCACACGCAAAAATAAAACCTGCTAAACAAATCCGTTATGTCTTTTTCCACACTATCATGATTTGTGGATCTATTTTTCCTTTCAATTTTCTGGAATATATTCACAGGATATTATTATCATCTCAAATATTTTTTCTGCAGTTAGCATTCCGTATTTCCTTTTTGCTTTTCTAATTAGCCTTTCAGTTTGCTTCTGCTTATTTTATATAGCCTTTCAGCTGCTCCACCTTACCAGATTTTGTATATTTTTTTCAACACCTTGTGCTTATTGCTTATCTTACTCTTTTCTATACAACCCTACTTAGCCACATTGGGCATTGTTACCTTTATCCTTCTTTAGACTTAAACCAGGATGAATTTCAAATGTCCTCCAACTGTTTCTGAAATATATTCCAATTTTCTTCAGTAGATTTACCATACATTATAATAAAATCCTGATAAAAATTCCTTAGCGCACTTTGCATTCCCTCAAAGTCAGCCTGCCATAAGGCTTGCATTGCTTTTTACTCCTCAACAAATATTTTAAATCAAATGATGTCGAGATCACTGGATCTTTCATACCTCTCCAGTTCAACACCCTTTACTACCCTTGGCTCAAATCCTTGAATTAATTCAAATAGTTTCTGAAAGACAATTCAATAAAGTGCACAAGGAACTAGAAGCAATCCTACGTTAGCTTTAGAGACGTGAGTATTCCCTCCCTAGTTTTACCTTATTGCAGTCAATAACGGAGTAATTAAAAGCCATCTTTATCAAAGTTCTGGCGCTCTTGAAGACCTCTCTCATCAGTAAGCAAAGACCTAAAAGTTCAAAGAATCATTCAGAAAACCACCTGACTACCTTTATGGTGCTTAACTTTCATCAGAATTTACATTGCTATGTCAGCCAAAATACTTGCAGCATTTCTGTCTGAAGACACTCATCTCCCAGGAATACTGATACGGCTCCTCCTCCGTCTACCCTTTCTTTCCACAAACCCCAGACTAGTATCTCAAAACCTCAATTTCTTGCCTCAACCATATCTGTGTTATTCCAATAATATCATGCTTATCCTTGATACTCATAGTTATCATTGATAAGTCTTTGATGTAATAAATCCTTGATATAGTATCATACTTATCCTTGCTATAAGATATAATCAAAAATGAAAGCAGAAACTTAAGATACAGAGTAAAATATATTACTTGCCAATTTTCCACAGTAACTTTTCATCATTACTCCAAAATTACTTTTTAATGCAAAGAGTAGTTCCAATCACATAGAGGCCCACATGATTCAGATACTATCATAATCACAATTAGATTACATTACTGCAATCAGGAATGGAGATCATTAAGAGAAAGAATATAAATTGCTTTAGTTTTACAAGTACTGAGCTAGCAAAATTATAATTAATCTCCATTTATAATCTTTTCTTTCATAGAACTGCAAAGCATGCTACTTTTTTTAGGCCATCAATACAAATTAGAACTAAGTAATAAAGCCCTAACTACTACTACTGTGCAGTTCGCAATCGTAGAAACTTTCACATTACGTTCAGAAGGCTTTTCGCGCAAACAGTGCCCTCAGCGTAGAGGGTTTTTTCAGTGCAATAAGTCCAGCCATTTCTATAGTGAGTTTGCTGTTTATAACACAAAATGCAATCAAAACTGTCTATCCTTCTTCCAAACAATGGATATGAAGTCTGCTTCTAAAATTGGATGATACGTTTTCTGAGAGATGAGAGAATAATGACTTAGCAGCAGAGGCAAAAAATGCACAAATACCAGATTTCACAAGTTTTCAGAAATTCCACTAAAAACCAAATATGCAATGCTGTCAGGAGTTGCGAGATGGCAGACAAGGCCTCATCTGACTCCAATACATACTGCCTCATTGAATATACACAGCTCTGATAGAAATTTTTAATGTTGTCATGTGTGCTTTTCCTCATTTTAATTCTCCATTTTGAGAAACAAGAATATTAAAACCAGTGGCGGTCTTGCCCACAAGCTAAATATTCTTCTAGGTCCAAACCGTACCTTCCCTGACCTTACCTTCCCTTTCCCGATGAGAAAGAAATTATACGGAAGAAAAAAACAAAAAGGAAAACCAAGTGTGGCCCCTTTTTTAAATGCATAAGTGACTTTATCTCTTGGTTTACCGGGACAGAGCAAAGCAACCTTACAGAAAGTAATTGTTGGATATTTGCTGCTTTAGAGAATAAATGACCACCCCTGGACAGAACCTGTTTAGTGCTGGCTATATGGCAAAGGAACAAGTTTTAAATCCAAGTGAAACAAACCTGCAAGACCACTATGGATTCCCATGGTTAAGTTCTCCCTTCACTATTCCTATATGCAGGCAGTAACCGCAGGAGATACCCCAAAACGAAGAGTTTGCGCAAGACCTCCTGACAGTAGGGACATTTCTACAACTGGAAATATGGGAACCAACTTGTAATCCTGTTGACCTGTCCAAATACGTTCTTCCTTGATCTGCTGCAAATGACTTGGAGAAGCCATGAAGAAAATCAGCAATTGAAGTCCACTTTCTGCTGGGAAATGGACATGGGAATGCTTTGAGTCCCCAGGATTGAGGGCTGCCTGCTGCCAGGGGATGGCCCGGTGTAAAGCCAAATGAATTATGGCTTTGGATCCACATGGTTTATGGACTTCTCTAAGGTCAGAAATCTAGAAACAGCTAGAAAACTTCCAGGAAAAAAAAAAACCACCATGGTTTGTTGTTAACGTTAAACCACAATCAGTTACAAATCTCAACTCTACCTCACCCAGTCCTTGTCCAAGCCACCAATGAAATGATTAAATAGGGTCAGCCTGAAAACTAACTTTTAAACTACATAAGCTGACAGCGGGCAGTTTATATATTACTTTAAACAGTTGTCCTCATAACAGCAGCTTATTCAAACCTAATCTGAATCCACTAGTACTTTAATTCCGTACATCCTATACTCAATACCAAACGTTTTATTGAATATATCCTATCCACTCCACTGTTTTCTTAGACAACGAAGCACTTAATTTGAACTGGTTTTATTCAGACCCCTTATCTTCTGGAGTCTGCTCTAATTGCTCTTACTCAACCTCACCAATAATTCCTGAATGCAGCCTCTTAAAGTGTTAATACAAGTATCAACTTTAATATGAAAATACATTTTCAGGCTTCCCTACCATTTTCTGCAGTTCTTCATGACAGTAAGCAATACACATACTGTCTCATTTATGTAATGATTTTCTACCGTGCAGGTAATTATGAGCCATTCTGTGTGACAAGTAACAGGCACAGACATACTGCTGGGACCAACGTGACTTTTACCCCCTTGGCAGCAGAAGGAGGTCCATGACGCCTGTCCCTACAGCTGACTGCGACTGGGTCGTCAGCTTCTCGGTTAACTTGTTTTCCCCCCACAAAGGAGCACGGAAGTTCAGCGGTGCTTTCAGGCTTAAGTATGTCTGAACAAAGGAAGTTTTGGATGACAGTCTTGGATGTAGGCCTTTAAAATCTTTGTACACTCTATTTCAGATATGCAAATGCTCTTTTGGGTATGGCTCTTGATCAAGTTTTCATGAACATCCACATTCCTATGCTGAAAAGCGTGTGAAATCAGTCATCTACCAGACCCAAGCAGAAATTGCTTGATTTCAGTTTCCTTGTCTGCCTTTTCTGTATGCCTGAAATTGTCTTTATCATCTGTCTATGCACTATTTATATTAAAATGTTTTTCTTATCTCCTGTAACCAATTCAGTTTGGGTCAACATTAAAACCATTCCACTCACTTCAAAGACATCCAAAAGAATGCAAGAGAAATCTAAGGAGAAAACTATGACCGTTAGGTAGCATCCAGGAACCAGTGTAAAATCAACATATTTGCTATTTTTTTCATTAAAAAGTTCAGAGTATGCAGTAGTTTTTATAGCACAATTAAATGAACAAACAATATTTAACCTATTAAAATGTTACAGATATGGAACTGGCAAAACTCTTGATGAACAATGAAAATGTAATTCACATGCTTATGTCAAAGTGGATAAGGGGGTTACATATGTTAGGGGTTTTTCTGCTTTTGGTTTGTGGGTTGTTTTTTTTTAAACCTGCCAGCAAAAGAACACGATCTTAGTGATATGTCAGAGATAAAGTTGAAACACCAGAATGCCCATGGCAAATTCAGGGAACAAAGACTCACTCATACAGAATAAGAATGAGCGGTTATGTATAGCATACTATTAACTCAAGGTGTTTTTGAAAAGCACAACTGCTGAACATCAGCAGCATACGCACAGACATATACATCTGTTTTCTTACACCTACAAGTTTTCTCCCTGGTGCAGTGGAAAAGGAGCTTTTGAGCTACTGCAATGATGGACACATTGCTGGAAACCAGATAAAGAGAATAATGTGCCAGAGTGATCCTGTGTATAACAAGGCAAAAGCCTCTGACATAAAGAGTAGGATGCTTTCTTGAAGAGTGAGAAGGAAGGACAGCTTTCCAGCTGCAGCACTGACCCATATGTAGGCTAGACAGATGAATCAAGTAGTCAGGTATGATGCACAGTGAAATAAATCTCCTTTCCCAAGGAAATCATTAAAGAAACAAGTATGAAATCAATGTGGTACTCACTATTATTTGCACTCTCCTCTTTCAGTGAAAAGTGAAAACATTTGGGAGGGGGTGTTGTTTGCTTTTGTGCATGTGTTTTTTAAGATAGGTCCAGTTAGTCTTGGATCTGGTGCGGAACGGACCATTGGGAAGCTCTGTGAGGGCAGCACAGAGAGAGCTGGACCTCTCCGGCACCTTGCTGCAGAGAGGGAGAAAAAACAATACAGTGATTACACAGAAGATGTTTCAGGGAGTAGTGTCTATAGCATTAGCTACACTAATCCTCTCCCTAAGTCGGACTTGTCTTGTGATGGACAAATTATCCAGCTTAGTGAGGTATCTGGGATGGTGATAGCGTCTCAGCTGTTCCATTCCCTCCGTTTTCACAGCCTTTCTTTCAGCTGGTGAGAACACCCGATGCCCCCCCCTTTGCAGAGCACTGTACGCGGGGTGGAGGTCTCACAATCCTCACTCTGCCCTTGGGAAAAAAGAGGATGTCCTTTGCCAGTGCTGATAAGGAAACATTGAACCATTTCCTCAAAAAGTTAGTCATTTGTACAAGCGGCAAGGGTGGTTTGAACGGGCATGATCTACAAATAAACGTATTCCAGGCACCTAAACGAGATGTGTGCTATATATTCTCATTCCAACCATATGGAGGAAAAAAACCCACCTCTATCCCACATCCAAAGCCAATAAGAGAAGCCAATGTAGGACTGAGATGAGTGACTACGTAACATATCTTTATTTCCCAGTTCCTGAAGAGTACCCCGCTGAACTTCTCAACTTCAAAATGTTTCATAAACATTAAGATGTAAACCATTAGGAAACTACTATGGTAAACACCACTCTTCTGGTATAGTGGATGCCAGGCTCATAGAAGTGCTAGCATCCTGAATATTCTCTGCGCACTTATTATTTGTTGTCTTATTTCTAATTAATAAAAGTTACAAAGGATTGAAAATATTTTTGGTAATGTACATATAAACAGAGAAATAAAAATAATTACCTTGGTAGGAAAATATGGAAAGAGCCATGAGAAATGAAGGAATGGGAAATGCTTTCTACATACGCTCTATGAGTTTATCAAAGAGAAATTTAAGGTGTGACTCAAGCAGTCCACAGATACTTAAAAGAGTAATAGGTTATTCATAATTGATCGTTCAGAAGCCAAGAAAGGTAAGACAAAAACCACTGGAGAGAAGTTCAAGAGAGCCTTATGTGAATAAGGTTAAAATATATGTGTGTTTAAGAGTAGAAGTAACAAAATCTTATAACAGCTTACCAGAGTTGTGGGTTCTCCATCAACATGTGTTCAAATTAAAGTAAGTTACGGTTCTAAAAGATATACTCTTTTTTTGAGTGGGAATTAATTTAGGGAGCCCTACAGTCTGTACTGTATAGGTCAAACTATATCACGGCAATGGTTCCTTCTGACCTTATGAATTATAAATGGTTTAGTGACCAAAATACTATCTTAAAAAATTAAAAATACTCTCTCCAAAAGCATAGATTTCAATACCAGAAGGGTTCAGTCAGTTCTTTATCATTCAGATGTAGATAAATTGAGTCCTTGCACTTTTCTCTCTATCTCTTTCTCATAAAATCTAAGTCCTGTCTGTTCTACATAGATATTCCTGACATTTTCTCACAAGAGCTGTGATTTACTCCAATGTCTTTAGCCAAAAATATTTCTTCTCCCCTCTGTTCTGTGTTATGTGCTTGACTAAAATTAAGTGGAAATAAGTAGGATGGTAGTGGGAAAATAAAACAGCAACGGAAAGTCTGATATCACCAAATAAATACAATTTTTCATCTATTTTTTAAGAATTGAAATTAACATTGTTTTGTTCCAAAGAATCTTGAAAATCCAAAAATCAGAAATATGTGCTATACTAATATGAGAATATTTTCATGAGGAAAAAAATTACAAAGCTATTTTAAAACTGATTATTTCAGGAAAACCAGGATAAAAGCCATAATAAATGAAGGAATGGGAATCATACCTTCAAATGAAAGTTTTCTGAATTCAGAAGAATTCCTGAAGCCCATGGTATGTGAATTCACCAAAGATGGCCTAACCTATAACAGAAGAAAAGCAATATATTGAACCTGCTATATACAGGGTATATATCACTAGTTATTTTGGATACCTACCCTTCATAAGTAAGTTATAAAATTATTTTTTTTGTGTTAAAAATAAAATATATTAGCACTCTTCTAAGAAAATTATTTGGATTCTTTTTCTTTTCTTAAAGAGTATATCATATACTAGTGAATAATATGATTCAAGAGAAGCTATGTCCCAAAATAACATGACATTTGAAAGAGAAAGTGTAGGTGTGTGTTTTCCAGGGGGAAAAATTATTAAAGTATCAAGGTTTTTGTCAGGGATGGGAAGAGACTAATTCCAAAGAAACTGAAAATGTTTTTTTGGTCTATTCATCCTGAAGGTAAAATTTAGTAATCTTTAAGAATGAAAAAGTGATTACTTTCTGTATAAATTCACTGCATAAAAAAAAATTATAAGAATGACAAAATATTTTGACGTTTTAGAAATGAAAGCCTACAAATTAAATAGAAGCAATTAGCTGAAAATCAATTCAATTGTCCTCCAGGTCTAGGGCTAAGTTACAGGTCAGCGATGTAGTCATGTAAATAAAGTTTTAAATACCCAATAAAAACAGCCTTTCCTGAAAACAGGGTAAAAGAGCCTTATTTATGCCTTAATTAATATCTGATAATGCAGCAAAAAAAATTGGGGTTTGGCGTAATGACCTGAAATTGCTCCTGTCTCCATGAAGAAGATCTATTGTGTCCCAGGAGAACGTCTGAGGTTGCAGCTGAGATTTCTTCTTCCCGTTCTGGTGTGTCCCAGTCCATGCAGGGGTCATCTAGTGGTGAGTGAATTCCTCCGGAGCCGAAATGGTGAGAAACACTGCTAGTTGCCCTCTTCCTGGTAGTCCTACACAGTCCTCATCCTGGACACAGAATTCACAATCTTTCTTGCTAAACGAGCCTTATAAAATATTCTCCTTCGAAAGCCACCAAAGTTTTCTTGCAGCAGACTTTCTGCAGCTGAAATTTCCATCAGGGTCGGTTTTGCCTGGAACATTTCACATGAGAATTATTTATGGATTGTTTAGGAAGTATTATGGGGGCTGGTATCCTGTAAGTAAGAGATTTGTATTCTGGAAATGTTTGGCATCTCTTGGTAGTAAATACGTCAAAGTAGACTGCAGAGTATCTGGAACCTTCGTGTGATTAGATAGGACTTTCCCCTTCATAAAGTAGCCTTGTAAACGAAAGATAATTGGTAATCTGTTGAAGTAGTTTGGATGAAATTATTTCAAAGTACTTTCATTTGTCTGTGAAACTTGCTATAGTTCATTTGCAGTGTTCGCAGATATGTTTTACCTTACAGAATGCTTTCTTTTTTAAGTGAAATTTATTACCTTTATTATCTGTACATTGTCAGCTCCATGCCACCCATATCAGGATTATTTCCACCTTTGGCAATGTATAGTCCCACAGTCATTTTGAATAGTTAATATTTTCACATGATAATATGTACAGCTGAATATTTAAACTTTTAAAGTAGAACTGAAGAGGAAATATAGTGAGGCCTGGAAAGTGGCATGATTTGACTTGGCATGCCGATATATAAACCTACACAAACTTTTTTCAGTAAAAAATAAAGGAAACAATGACTGTGGGAAGCAAAACATGTATTTTAAACCCTACAGTCCTTCGTAAGAACGCCATCATTTTGAATAAAAGCTCTGTCATATTTTTATATAAGAAAAGGAAAGCAGATACAAGACATATCCTTCCAAAATCTCCCAATCCCAGGTTTTTAACTACGCACTTTCTGTATATTTTCCCTGAGTGAAGTACAAATAAATAAACAGATAAATAGTTAGATGGATGGATAGATAGGTAGATAGACAAACAGACTGATAAAGAGGTTCATTACTTCTTTCAAAGCACTTCATTACCTCATTCTTCCTACATTAAATAATATTCACCAAGAAGCAGAACTTTCCAGGTTTCTCTTCCAGGCTTTTTCACACACTATTACTTCCATTTAGAACTTGCCTGCTGTTGCTAGATCATCATTAACACATAGGGGACAGAGCACTATATATAAGAAGGATCGTTAGGAAGCTTGCAGAGATGGGGAGAGCAACATTCGTTGAACAAGAAGATGAAAATCCGTCCTACAAAAATCTCAACTGGAAAAAAGGCACTTGCTCAGGCTCTTGGTATCCTAAAGTAGCAAAGGCCTTTCGAAGTTTAAGGAATTAGGAATCTGGGGATGTACTTACCTGAAAAGACCTCTTTCTTCTACTACGAATGTCCTATCACCATCTCAGGGAAAGTAACCACCCACACTCCCCCCATGCTCCATTCAAGTATATGGAGTGGAATAAATATATAGGTTGGGATAGGCTTAAATTAAGAACAGTTGAAAAATATAGACCACAATAACAGGATTTTCTCCATCTGCTTTTTGACATTTTCAAGACGCATTACCTTAGTCATGAATTCCTGATCCTCTACTATCACGACAAAGTTCAACTTTGGCTCATACCTAGGATTTTATTACTAGGAAAGGGCTACAGACTAGGAGGGCTGGACTGGGTATTTATCATTGGGCAATTAACTGCATGTTAAAAACTGCTAATTTTGATCAAAGAATATTATAGGGGTCCCAGTCAGAGGCCCTCTTCTTTACACATACCACCCTATGTCTTTGTGGGAACCTCCCAGCCCAAGTCAGCAATCCTCTAGCCTGCATGGTTTGAAATGGCAAACTTGGGCGCCAAATTCACTTCTTGCAGGGAACGCAGGTGATAAACTAGCCACCGGCATTTGGGATGATGAATCACAAGATGATTCTTGTTTCTTTAAATATTGAGCATTATATTGAGTAATATTGTGCGAGCTAAACAGTGCTAAAATGCACGGATAAGGTCAGGTTAGGAAACAGAACACATGAGGCACAAGCAGATCGGTAGGAAGCATGGCAGTTAGGCTTGCTGCATGGCGATGCAAGTTACATTACACAATGTACGTGTTTGCTTCAGTTAATGGCAGCTCAAATCAAGGCTTGAGAAGTTCCAGGTGTTTTGATAAAAGCCAAGCTGTATCAGGTTAACGTATTTCAGATTTACAAAGACAGAAGAGGATAGGAAAGGGCAAATAGCATACTTTGTCCCTTCTTTTATTGTAAATCTTTTAGTATGGATATTTTGCCTAGAATTTCACAGATATTAACCAGAAAAGCATCTTTCCAACATTACCTGGGTAATCCATTTCTACAGTGATCCACTGTATCTCACTGAAATGCCTAAAGATACTGAAAGTTATTTGTTTAGATGCTAGAAAAATAGTTGTGCCAATAAACACTGGCTTTCAGCTTAGACTAATGAACATAGACCAATATCAGTGTAACTTGTAATCTACAGCTTGCTGAAGCTGAACTTAAGTTTCTAGCAACTGAGTTAGTTAGTTAAGTGAAGTGTAACCTTCCACTCTGTCATCTTTGGCTGCAGTTTTCTGCAGTTCAGTATAAAAAATTCACTGATAAGTATCTTTAGCCAAACTTCATAGGTAATTTTATATATATATAAAAAAATAAATATAAGATTATATATTATCTATATAGATAATATTTTATCTTTATATATATATTATATAGATAGATAATAGTATAATATCTATCTATTTGTGAGCTGTAACCCAGTTCCTGGCTCCCACTGAAACTAGCTTTCTTGTGGAACAACTGGTTTTCAACCAGTCAAGGCAAAAGTGAAAAGGGCAGCAAAGCAAACACGTACAGCTGTTAAAAAGACAGCAACAGGACAGTAATTGAAGTCTCTTACAATTTTGCACATGCTTCAAAATGGCTTTTTTTTTTCTTTTTTTTTTCTTTCTATTTTTTTTTCAGGATGAAGCCCAGCAAGCATGCACTGGCTAGACAAGATACTACTGAGGGAGGAAAGCTAGGATATGCTCCTTCGATGTTATTGTACAGTTCTCAAAATTGGACTCCAAAAATCTTTTAGCTCTCAAATTTTGAGGATTAAACGATATTTACTGTAACCAGTACCCAATCAGAGGTAATCTCTTAAGGTAAAGGCAAGAATGTGCTTTTGCAAGATCTCTTGGGGCTTCATTCAGATTCTGAATAAGATGAGGCATAAACCTGAACTTTGTGTATCTCCACAAGGAGGAAGAAATCTTGCTTTTTAGAAATCTTGCTTTTTAGAGCCTCTGTTTTCACTCTGAGTGGAAAAGAAATGAGAGAAGCTGACAAGGAAGGGAGGTTTTTCACCAAGAAATATACGGTAGCGGTCTTCAAAAAAGGTGAAAGGTATCTGTGATCTTAATAGAGTGAGTTCTTAATACTTACTAAGAGAATAAAAGGAAACTAAACTGTAGAGAAAAAAAAGTTAGGTAAGGAGTTGAGGAAAACTTCTGGATTGTCAGGTTGGTTACCAACTGAAATAATATGCTGAGGAAGTTAGGAAATCTCTATTACTGCAGGCATTTAAAAAGAATTAAACAAACCTCTGTCAAGGCTGGCGTAGGTATTGTTGATCTTACCTTGAGGCAGGGATGCATGAGGTGACCTATCAAGTCTCTTTTGCCCTATCTTCTGTGATTGCTGATTCATGTCTTTCTTTTCCACCTCCCTTGATGTCTTTACTTATGCTACCAGACGGGAATGTTCACTAATCAATTCTATCCCTACAGTTAATGCTTTTTCTTTATACAGACAGTTGGCTTGAGGAATCAGTTCCAGCCATAATCAAAACAAATTCTTAATAAAAGCACTCAACATATGTGAATCACTCCTCACTTACTACTACAATGTTGGGATGTAGCATAGACTGGAGCCACAAAGAACACTTTGGAATAAAAAACCCCAATCTGTAGCATAACTTATAACACCATTTATGAAACCACTTCTGTCTTTCAAGACATCTTTACATCCTTTTCAAAAGAAACAGCTATAGGTGCTCTCATTCGAAAGATATCAAGTTTCTTATGCTCATTATTCATATACATCAAAAAAATTAAAGAATATCGCAGTTACACAGTTTTAGTTACCGTATGGTTTGTTTTACAGCCCTAAGGATTTACAGCAGATATTTTTTTCAAGTGCTTTCTGCTCTTTGCATTTTCTAGCTTTCCTGTCTTCAAAGTCACTAAATAGTTCTTAGTAACGTTTATATTTTACCAGGGACATACTGGTGCCATATACAATATTTTGCAGTGTTTTCTTCAAGGTTTGAATAACAAACGTTCTTACAGGTGGATAAAACATTCTTTACTAGACATTCATGAAACTACAAATAAGTTTATTATGTTATGGAGAAAGGCCTTAGAAAGTTCAATTTTCATTTGGAAAAGCCAAGAGACCTGAAAAAATATTTTTATAGATCATATAACATTAATTTAAATTAAGTCATTTGCCCCAAGAAAGAATATACCTCTCTAAATGGGGTTCAGGAGTTCTTAGATAAATATGAAGGATTAGTTCCTTTTTTGCTTGCATTTTTATTTATTTTCTCTCTTTTTGGAAAGCATTTCTATTTCCCTGCTGGGCTCAGACAACACATGCAGGATTTGTTTCCTTCACCGTCCGATGTCTACACAGAGGGGAGAACAGAAACGTTATCAGTATTTGCTTTTATCTTGCTGCCCTTTTTGTTCTAGACACATTTTTGCCAAGTTAATAACTCAATAACGGTAACTGGTAACTCAATAATAATTACATTTGATAGTGTATTATATAGTAGGTTTTCATTTGTCAATCTTAAAACACTTCTCCAAGGAAGCTAAGTATTGCACCGTGCGATCGTACCAAGATACAGACTCATGATGTAACTTGCTCAAGGGCAGACAGCAGGCCAGTGTCACAAATGGGAATATATCTGACATTGCCTTGATCTTTCCTGCAGAGCGCCATTCCCAGGCCTTTTTGCTTCATCATACAAGCATCCGCGTTGTACAATTTGGATCTATCATTCCTATTTACACATTTATTTAGTTTTTCAGGATAAAAATGCCCAACCGATATCAATTATTAGCAATTATATTAGCAAAGATATTAGCAACGTATGATCTGGATTAACTTTCTACAATGAAAGAAAATGAAAATCAGAGTAGGTCACAAAGATCACTTAATACAGGCAAATTCCAACTATGCTTGTGCGTAACAAAAGTATCCTTATTACACGTGTCCTTACTAGAGGCTATTTAAATGCAAAATACCTACCCTCAATCAGGTTGCTACACTATTACTCACTGGGTAGGAAGCCTATGTAAAGGACTCATGTGGGTATTTTACTTCCTATATTTTACACCAAATTAACTGCCTATTTGCCTGAGTAATAATAGGCTGCCATAACGGTAATAATGCATTCAAATATCAAACTGGTTTGAAAGACATGCACATACACACTATTTCATAATACTGTATTCAAAAAAATGAATACCATTGTTGAAAAATTTTGAAAGTAATTGTATGACCCCATAAGACAAGTTTTGCACTAAGACATATAGTAAAGATGTGCTAAATTCCGGAGATTATATCTGGACAGCCTTTAAATCAAAGCAAAAGGACTCCTATTAACTTTCATGGGACATGGAATTTACTCAAATCTATAAATTAGCTCAATAGAATTAATTGACTGCCTTCTATTTATACCCTATTTTACTTTACTCTGTAAACTTTAAGAAAAAATATCTGATTTCATAAAAATATTCTAGCAATTTGATCCTTCATAATATTAGCATACTTTTAAAATGCAAAATCAGAGTTAAATGTTTTAAAAGCCAGCTCTTTAGTGCTTCTCTTCAAATAAAATCACTGGTTTAGTTGCTGAACTGGAGTTTAGAATCAAATTTTGTAAAATATTGCACAAAGGAAAAAATAGCTAGTTAATGGATGGCTCTATATAATTTTCTGTAAAATATTAGCATTTCAGGCAGCATCCAAATGTGTGCTCCCTTTGTAAAGCAGATATGTTGCAGAGATATTCACTGCTACTTAAGTAATCTCATATTCAAACTACAACACAAGACAGTGTTTAATGTTCCAGAGCTTCAAATGATGGAAGAGAGGGGTCTTGAACTAGATGTGCTGACTGGAAAATAGCATCAAATGAGTTGTGAGAAATCTAGTGCAGACTATTTCAACTGCATCTTGAAGGACTTCCTTTAAAAATTAGCTCCAAATACAAGCAACATTACAGACAGGAAAAAACATCTAAACTTGAATGCTGATTCTGTAATTCAATGTACACTTTAAATGTGAGAATCGGGTAGTTACTTTCTGCAAAGGATCTATGTAAAGGATTGAAAGGCTGAGATTTCCAGCAGGATGGATCACGCAGGTGGAGGGATCAAGTCTCGGTGCCCATCCTGGCTTGGCAGATCCCCATTTGGCATGTCTCACCGGGATGTCACAGGATATAATGAGTTGTGGTAGACAATGTCATGGCCGTGCAGGTCCAGCACACGTTTGCTCACTATTCGTGTGGTTCCTGGTGCAATCGTTGTAAAACACTTTTTGTTAATGGCAATATTTTGATTTTGTGTCTGACACACACATGATCTATCAGTTACCATCAGTTTATGTGATTGGCTTTATGTTTTGCTACATAGGCCAAATTCTCTCTCATCACAACTGTGTCAGATCATATTTTTGGAAGCCACATTTATTAATATCAAGCATAGTAGTATAGCCATAGAAGTACCTCCGAAATCAGCACAGAACTGAATAGTCTGTGTGAAGAGGAAATTAAAGTGAAAGCTTTAGTTCCAATTTTGGGTCAGAAGTTCGTAGTTGCCTCATTCTGGCAAATCAGCAGCATCCTTCAAGAATGAAAGAGATCACTTGACTACAAGTCGTAAACATGAGCTGTCCCATTGGACTTCTGTGCTAGACGACTGAAATACCGTTAGGGACTCAGAGAAAGGATGGGGTTGGGAAAGGAAAGAAGACAGTAGACTAGGAAGCAAGATCCCTGTGAAAAAGTGTACTACATGGTATAGTATGGGCTTTATTATATCTTTGGGGCCTTCCCTTGTTATCAAGGAAACTTCTGGGTGGTCAAGGACATTCAATCTAACAGGGATTTAGGCTAACTCGTAACTAATTAGAGACCAAGGTCTCAGAGCTATTCCAGAAGTTACTGTGTGTGGGTTCATGTAAACATAGACATAACCTAGAGAAGGACAAAGTGCCATGAAAGTGTGCCTGTACATTGCTCATCCACCTTCCTTCCCAGGCACAATACTTACGGTAAGAGCTGGGTATGCCACTGCTTACTGCTCCATAGTCTGAACCAATACACCTCCTGAAGAAAAATCCTACTCATGGGATGTGTGCGTATATAAACATACACTTGATGTTTTTCTCGATTCTCGTCACATGTTTCATTCAATAGACTTATTAATCAACCATAAGAAATGAGTTAAGATGTTGAAACAGTCATGGCCTTTGTTCTGTGTCAGTTTTGTTGGCTTAGCTGACATATAGCTATAAGGCATGACGGATCAAAGTAATTAAAGTTCCAATCATTTACCTTTCTATGTTCAGTGTCAAGACAGCTAGCCTTCACCCTGTGTTCAGAGCATTTTCATATTTTTTTCAACATGTTATAGTTGTGCCATTTGCCTTTCTGTACTTAAGAATTTGACAGCATTTCCATTATAAAGTTTGTATACGAAGGCTTGAGATTCCCTCTGGATTCCAACTTTGTACATAAAATCGCCGACCACAGGCAATCCAAAACCAAGCAGCTAGGGTTTTTTTTTCTTTTTTTCTTTGTTCATTAACTTTAAGGTATATTAGTCAGGTTTTGTCCATTACAGAACAAAAAGTTGCTAGTTCTGTTTCACTTAGTTTCAAGGTACATTTCTTGTGTTCTGTGAAACTTAAATGTGTCACAAAATTGTGGCATAGTTTGGGTTGGAAGGGATCTTTAAAGGTCATCTAGCCCACCCCCCCTGCAATGAGCATTCTTCAACTAGATCAGGTTGCTCAGAGCCCTCTTCAGCCTGACCTTGAATGTTTCCAGGGATGGCAAACATTCCAGGGATCTACCACCCCTCCGGAAAACCTGTTCCAGTGTTTCACCACCCTCACTGTAAAAAATGTCTTCCTTCTATGTGGTCTAAATCTACTCTCTTTTAGTTTAATACCATTACCCCTTGTCCTATCGCAACAGGCCCTGCTAAAAAGTTTGTCTCCATCTTTCTTATAAGCCCCCGTTAAGTACTGAAAGGCCACAATAAGGTCTCCCCAGACCCTTCTCTTCTCCAGGCTGAACAACCCCAGCTCTCTCAGCCTTTCCTCATAGGAGAGGTGTTCCAGCCCTCTGATCATTTTTGAGGCCCTCTTCTGGACCTTCTCCAACAGCTCCATGTCTTTCCTGTGCTGAGAGCTCCAGAGCTGGATGCAGTACTGCAGGTGGGTTCTCACCAGAGCGGAGCAGAGGGGCAGAATCACCTCCCTCAACCTGCTGGCCACGTTTCTTTTGATGCAGCCCAGGGTACGGTTGGCCTTCTGGGCTGCAAGTGCACATTGTCAGCTTATGTCCAGCTTTTCATCCACCAGTACCCCCAAGTCCTCCACAGGGCTGCTCTCTATCCCTTCATCCCCCAGCCTGTATTGATACTGGGGGTTGCCCCAACCCAGGTGCAGGACCCTGCACTTGTCCTTGTTGAACCTCATCAGGTTCACACGGGTCCTCTTCTTGAGCTTGTCCAGGTCCCTCTGGATGGCATCCCGTCCCACAGGCGTGTCAACCACACCACTCAGCTTGGTGTCATCTGCAAACTTGCTGAGGGTGCACTCATCCCACTGTCTATGTCATAGATGAAGATATTAAACAGTACTGGTCCGAATATGGACCCTTCAGGGATGCCACTCGTCACCGATCTCCATCTGGACATTGAGCCATTCACCACTACCCTCTGCATACAACCATCCAACCAATTCCTTATCCACTGAACAGTCCACTCATCAAATCTATATCGCTCCAATTTAGAGAGAAGGAGGCCGTGTCAAAGGCCTTATGGAAGTCCAGACAGACGACATCCGTAGCTCTTCCCTTGTCCACTGATGTAGTCACTCCATCATAGAAGGCCATTAGGTTGGTGAGGCAGGACTTGCCTTTGGTGAAGCCATGTTGGCTGTCTCGAATCACCTCCCTGTCCTTCATGTGCTCTAGCATAGCTTCTAGGAGGATCTGTTCCATGATCTTCCCAGGCACAGAGGTGAGGCTGACAGGTTGATAGTTCCCAGGGTCCTCCTTTCTACCCATTTTTTTTGGAAACTTATTTTGTTCCTGTCATGAAATATGGTAGGCAATTAGTCCTAGTCTTTACTCTTCCATCATACAGAATATTTATAACTGAGAGTATGAAAACACTTGGACTAATCAAAAACTGGGGTATGTAGCAGGGAGTGATTTCTGGATATTTCAAGAACAGGAGGTTGGTTTGTCTTTGAATCCAAGCATGAATTCTAACAGTAAGTGCTACTTTTCCCAGATTAGAGAAAAAAAATGAATTTTGGTTAAGTCAAACAAATAATTTGAATCTTGGGAACAGTATTCACTAACTAAATACAAACAAGCACATGTTTAAAAAGAAAAAAAAAAAAAGGAAAATCATAATCAGGAATGAAATAATCCACAACCAGTGAAAGTGTCTTGCCCTCTCTGTACCTTCTGCACCACAATGTTGCCTACATTGTCTGGCTGGATCCCACCAGGCTGTGGAGCAGGAAGTCATCTACTTCTCATCATGGTTTGCATAGGACCTTGTATAGGACTGACGCTAGGCTTTTGGCAAATTTTAGTTAAGGACCCCTTGCACGTTATCAGATACTGGTGGTTTATAATCTCCCATGTCCCCAAGTCTTATCTACTGCACACAACTCAACTGTAATACAGTGGAAACAAAGTCTGCCAGGGTTTTCTATGAAGGTATGATACAGGATAGCTTTATAAGCTTTGCTTTTGCAAAGGTCATATAAAATCTGGTAGTTTTATTACACTTTAGAGACTGAGAATGGAGGTGTAGAGTGCCCATTATTTGGCACAGCAATCTGAGGTGTTTTGGGAAATAACCCACTCTGCCTACGTGCAGTAGCAGACCTTCGTCCAACCAGTTTTACCAGCACGTATAGCCTGCATGACTCCATAATATGCAAAGACTCTTCCAGTCATATATCAGGCCTTCAGAAACACAGTCTGGAGGAGAAGATTAGGTGGCTTCAAGAATATTAGTGCAATTGCTCCCAAATATTCTGTTCCTACTTGGAAGGATTTGAAGAAACAGTGGCAAGGGGAGATAGAGGAGACATAAGCTGTCTCCTTCCAAGTTATACAGTGAATAATAAGAACAGAGCATTGTTTGTAAAACTCATTCATGAACGGAAAAGGAGGCTAATTAAAAATGAATTTCATTTATAATAAATACCTCCACCAGCATTTCTATAAATAAAACAGGCAGCAGTTATTATTCTACTATGTATTTACAAGAAACGGGCAATTCTAAAAAACAATAGAAGGACATCCCATTCCTCAGAAGCTTATGACAATAAACAACATTTGTTTATGACAAATCATAAGGCACCACCTACCTTGTCAGAGTCTTTACAGGCCCATCTTACTTCAAACTCAATCAACATATGTTCTACTATTTACCTTGATAAGAGTAGAATCAAGCCCAAACTTCTGTCATTCCTCCCATAGGCATCTCACTTTTCTCCCTTCAATGACTTTTTAAAGTTCCCAGAGCACGAAACATCACTTTGATGCTGCATCACATCCAGTTAGGAAGCTCTGGCATGTAGTGTTATGTTTAAACCAACATGCAAATGTAATCAGGAATGACACATCGTCCCAATAATGCAGTCACTCAACTTTGAGAAACTCAAACAGACAGATTATAAAACAGAGATTCTCACAGCCACAGGTTTGTGCTTTTGGAAATGAATCTCTAAGTCAAACTTAAAGAAAGTTTGAGAAAGATCTTAAAGAAACATGCCCTAAGCCTGTCAGTGCTTAAGAAGCATTTGGACAATGCCCTTAATAATATGCTTTAACATTTGGTCAGCCCTGAAATGGTCAGGCAGTTGGACTAGATTATTGTTGTAGGTCCCTTCCAAGTGAAATATTCTATTCCGTTCCATTCCATTCCATTCCATTCCATTCCATTCCATTCCATTCCATTCCGAAGTTTTAGTCTTTAAAACATTCACTCAGGGACGTAGAGTTGGGCGTTGAGATCTGATGGGGAAGGCCCACAACCTGCATGTTGCCACAGGAGCATTAGAGCTGCCATAAAATCTGAGCGTGCAGCTCTGAGGGTTTTCCTTCCTCATCTCTACTACACTGGCAGGATCAGCTGAACATTCCCAAGCTATTGAACCCAAGAATAGGAGGGGGAGGAAAGTGAGATTTTTCTCACCTCTTTTCCAGCTAATTCTTGTGAATATTTATTGAGAAGACCAGATTGTGCTAACGTCCTTTTGGAAATAGCCCCCGTCACGTCCCACCCAGTGGCCAGGAAGATTATGAGTCCTGTCAGGGTGGGAAGACCTTCTACCCCATCGCTGCTCAGTGTGACTCACCCAAAAAGGGCTCTGCGTGCTGTGTTAAAGCAAATCTCACGTGCTGATGATTGGTCTCTACCCCCATCCTCTGTATCTGGGCTAAGGACACCCAGTCCCGGTGAGGGTTTAACTGCCCGGTCTTTCAGGTCTTAAATAGCAATACACACTTGTGTGGGCTTTCTATGTAAGTGTGACCCTCAGTGTTTTACTAGCAATATTTATTTTGGCTTTACAATACTCCCGTTATCCCTATTATAAAGATGAGGAAAAAGGCACAGCTAAATGACTTATCAAGGCTGACAAAAAAAGCGAGTGTCGCAGCTGAGAATAGAAACCAGATCACCTGAGGTTTCATTTCTGGAAATGTTTCCCCTTTCCTCTTCCTTTGAACCTTTGTTTAGTACTGGGGCAGGTCATTTGAAATCTGGGCAATATTCAGATATGCTTTCTTTCCCAGAAGGAAATAAAGCTTTACAGGCTCACTTTACAGAGGCAGCCAGTCCGCTCGGACTGCCGAGGTTTTGCAGCTCTCACAGGACGCTGCAAAATCCAGCAATCAGACCTGTGCAGCCGGAACGCTTTCAGAGGAGATGGCAATGCACAGAAACGGCGTATTATCTAAAACCAGGCTCACACAATATGTTTCTATGGACATCAGAAACTAATCTTTGAAATGGTCCCTGATGAGAGCCGGATTGGCCCAAGCTGCCTTCTGAAAATGTTCCAATTCCTCCTTTGCATCCGGTGTGTGTTTATTGGAGAAGCAATAAGTTCTCGTTTAAATTCTGCACATGTATTTGCACTGTGACCTTTTTAGCTGTTACCTCATGGCTATATCTGAAATTGGTAATAAAATGCAACTCATGGTAAAGAACTGCTAGGTGATTTTATACAACTATAATTTTACACTCTCAAAAGGCAGAATATGTAATTCCTTAAGCCACACACGGGAACTTGGTGATACCGGGCTGGATTTTTGTTTTCAAAGCCAACATTGTGTGAATAAAGCCAACTCTATACAATGATAGAAATAATGAGTTAAACAGATATGCATTTTTGCTGATCTCGATGCAGAGTGAGAAACCAGTGTGAAGTCCCAATAAAGCGAGGATGCTACACAAATACAGGCACAAACAGCTCCCGCAGCAGATGATGGTGCATCTTAGTGGTTTTATATGTGCTTACCTATGACTGCTACATAAGTGTTTCTGAAGAGTCTCCTAAGTCCGCCACACTTTAAATAATTTCCAAGACATCCTATTGATGTGTGAAAAAATACAACTGGTCAGTGTAATTAATGACTGACAGAGAGAGGGAACCCTGGAAGATCTGATTATATACAACCCTCTCCTTTTCTTGTATTAATTTATTACATTCCAGAATTGTTCTGATTTTAAGATTACAGTAAGGAGCCTTTGTGTTAGGTAGTGGTCAAACACAAAGAAAGTCATAATATGAAACCCAAATATTTAATATCACTTTTTTCCCCATAAAATCCACACAGGCAGGCTCCTGCCGCACGCAGAACAGCGCTGAGCTCAATGGCTTCTGCCCAGCCACAAGTTCAACTTCACTGACGCAACAGTACGGATACGGAAAAACTATTTCGATGCAGAGACACTATACACATTTTCTGTACAGTAAACATACTCTGAGTTGTCCTAGCTTGTTTACTAAAATAATTAAGTAATTAGAAACTATGCCTGGTTTTGTGGCCCTCTTTTCAAAGTGCAATTGAATTTACATCAGGCAACTTTAGAGTATATTTACAATGAACAGACTTCAGAAATTTTTGGATGGCTTGGAAGACTCTGATCAATCCTTTGAGGAGGTTACCAAGTCATCAGGTTTTCCAGTATGTTACAACAGAGATCTGCAGCGAGTGAGAGCAGACATGTGGCTTCTCTGGCCGCCCTGCAGGTGAGCTCCTAAGGAAGGTCGGATCTGGAGGACAGAGCAGGGGCCACCAGGCACCTTCCTCCCCCCTGCAGCTGGGGGTCCCTCCCAGCAGGGTCTTTCAGTTCCACTTTCTCTAAATAGAAGCTTCCAAGTAGACAGTTGGGGTGCTGCCATTTTTGGTTTTCCTGGTGGAAAACCATTTGGAGGGATAAACTAGAATTTTCTGGTAGGAGATATAAAATAGGCATTTTCATTGAAAAGTAATTTACATATTGCCTCCTAAACATAACCCTAATGAGCTAACTCTACTGTAGTTCACAAATTAGCATGAGCAAAGTCTAAATCAGAAGTTTGTCCTACCCTGCATTTCCAAATACTTATTGTTCAGGTTCAGAGCTCTTTAAAACATAGACAACCATATTCATGTCTCAAAACAGAGAGCACACATGTAGATGTCAACTTCCAACTAAAACAAAAAGACGCAGCTAGCCAGTTTGTGCAAATGAGTCCATCTAGAGACATTTTCCCACCTAAAGTATAAAGACTTCCATGCTCTGCCTATGCTTATTCTGAGTCTTAGATATTTCCTAAAAGATCTGAACAATCAGATCCAAATTCCTTGCGTATACAGAAAGGCAGAGCACGATGGAAAAGCTATTCAAAATCAGATTCTGAAACACTCATACTGTGTTTTCAAATCAAGCTATGGGTATATTTCTAACCGCTAAAGAGTGCCAACAAGCATTTAAAGCCTAAAAAGATTTAGCAGAAAGGTGGAGGTACAGCAAGGTAGCAAGATATTTGCCATTTGGAGCTACCCACAGGTACTTCTAGATTACCCACTTGCTGTGCACCGGCAGGGAAGGAAACAGTCATCTGCATTTCTGAACCGACAGCACTATTGCAACCCAGCAGGTACATGCGGGTTATGTGGTGAGATTTAAACTAGAGGCATATTTTGTAACTACATCAGCATCTTGCTTTTCTACTACACATTTATTTATTTCAGCTGACAACAGTCTCCCTGTCCAGATTTGCAGGGGCACAATACATTAGAAAAACACTTCAGAGTTCAAATTTGGGTTTCAGTTCAGCAACTAACACCAATATAGCAAAGCCCTTAAGCATTTCTAGCGCCTTCACTGATCTGAGAAGTACCATAACTAGTAGCCCTGAGGCAACAAAACACACCGTATCTGGATAATTCTGAGCTTGCAGACAGTTTCCCATGAATCAGTGCAGATACTGTAGTAACAGAGATGCCTGAATTTTTTTATCAGATTATACTTATACCAAACCAACAGTGGAAGAAGCCCCAACACCACTGATATTGGCATGAACTTTCTAAACACAATTTTTGGACACAACATTTCTATTTATACTAATGTAAACATTGATCTCCAAAAACGTATCAGATAGTTATTACACTTTCTTCATCTAGAACCTCTTTTCATAGGTGCAAGACCAAAAGGGATCTGCTGGTGCATCAGATCCATCACACTATCATATCCAGTTTATAATTGTTTCCCTAAACTGATCCTGGTTTACCCCATGGCCACGTTTTTGCTCTCGTAGGAAGATTACTCTGGAACCTCACCTTTCTAATGGTTAAAAGCTTTCTACTTCACCCACAGTTTGTTCATGGTCTGTTTAAATCTATTTGGGTTTTTAGTGCCAACATTGCCTTTTAGCTCAAACACATCTCTATGAATACATCAAGAAATAAAATCAGTGTAGGTGAACGATCACCTAACCTGCATAAGAATAAATCTTAGTTGTAGGTGTGCTGGGTTTTCACTTTATGCTTCTTCCCTGTGCTCACCTCAGCCTTTGAGTGCTATTTCATGGTTGATTTAAACCTAAGATCATAGCACCTCCAGAAGGAGCAGACCCTGTCCTCAGGCCCGTCCTCCATTCACCTCTGTTGTGTCAGATCCCGCAACAGTATGCCTGCAGGTGGGCTGGGTCAATTTACCTGTCTCATTGAAAACCAACATTGCAAAGAAAATGATAATAAAAACTATGACTCTTGGTTTTAGGAGCTCATCCATATGGGGAGAACCCTTCTGGCAGCGACCCACACAGAGCAGGTAGTGAAACCTTAAAAGCTAATCCCTTAATATGTCTGCGAGCCCCAAAGAGCACGCCAAGAAAATGCTGCTTTTCCTGGTTCCGATGGAGACCAGCTCTTCGTTTAGAGCCCTGCTCACTGAAATAATGCAAGTCCTCCAAGGTGCTATGTCACTACGGGAGCTTGGAAGGGTAGGTCGTAAACTGTAAGCAAGCATTTTCCACAAATTTCGATGACGTGATGCCCTCTCAAAGCAGGTTGCTCACAGGTAGCACTGTAGAGCAGCCCGGCAGAAAAGTTCATCTGTGCTCTAGCTTGTACTGTCAGGAGGGTTCACTTAAGGCGTAAGTGGTTCCTCAGTCATCTAAATAAAGCATTTTCTAAGATTTTAGATTTTTACATTTGTACAGCTATGTTTGAGCACCTTTAAAGCAAATTGCTGGTCTCACTCTAACCCTGTGCAGACCTTTAGCCATTTAACAAACTACTTCACAATTTGGCACTACAGAACATAAGCTTGCACTTTTTCCTCAAGAGGACTAGAAACAGAGTAGCAAAGGTGGTTTAGGTGAATTGAAGTTGATTATATTCAACAGTTTTTCACACAAATGGTAATTTACCTAGCTCTAACTAATTCCATCAGTTGCTCATTTTTCCAGATAAGGTCATCTAATTCACCTCAAACTTGCCAATGAAAAACAGTTTTAAAAAAAATTAAATATCCATCAGTCTTATGGGAAATTTACTGAGCCTCTGAAAATGTTTCCTAAACCATCTCCAGTTTCCTTCCTCTACATGTCTAAAATCTGATTGAAAAAATGTTTTCTTGACCCAATAACGTGTCGATTTTTAAAAAGTTCTAAAACTGTGCTTGTTACCTTGAGGCTTATCTTTATTTTTTAGGATATTTTCTTAGAAATTAATTCCTGAGATGACAATTTAGTAGATGCATTCATAAGGATACAAATAACATTTTCAACATTTCTTTTAAAATAGCTTAATTCCTAGAGGTACCTGTAGAGCTTTTTTCTGTCAGTCTTAATTCTACTTTTTGTTATTACTGTTATTTTGCCCTTTAAAAGCAAACCCACTATGGTATAGTGAAATTATGACACTAACTCAATTCTTTTACACATATTATAAACAATGAATTTGTTTAAAGTGTTCATGAGTTTTTTCCCCCCGAGGTGATTCATTTCTCCATCTTTATCAAATTATTATACAGATTGTCAATACATTTTTGCAGGATCAAGCCTAGCTTAAACACTGGATTTTTGCAGACAATTTCACTGAGAAAATACAAAAGGAAAGTGTCTTTCTAGTTCTCTGTCAAGACAGAACATTTTCCAGGTTTTCCTTTAGTAACATAGAAAAGTTAGAATTTCACAGATCTTTACACGAGTTCCTCATTTTCCTACTAAAATGATTTGCATTATGGTGGAATAATATGAATGCAAAATAATAAGAAAAAGTCACAAGAAGGGACTTTTTCATAAATTAAGAATGACAAAAATGTGTTTCAAATCTCACCATAGTGTCTCAGCTCATTGGGAACAATCTTGTCCGCAGCGTGATTTTAGCATGGCCCTTTCCTCACCATTAGGCTCTAAAAAATAGTTGAATTCCAGACTTAATAGTAATCTGTAAAATAAGCACAGAAGGTCATAATCTGGCTCCTAATAGGCATCCTGGTCTTCTGCTGGTCTCATGAGGATCCAGACATACACATCAGTAGCTTGATGATGGCATATCCCTAAAACGCAGTTCTACTTCCAAAAGGGACTAGAGAACGGCCAATTATTCAGCAGATCTGTCCCACACGTATATTTAAGATTACATTACCTGTGTTTGCATAAATACAAATGTTTACTACTGATTAGCAGCGTGCAGCAAGCACAGCCATGAAATACTCCTTTAGAAGGGGTCGTGCACCAGGAGCAGGCTTGTCTAACAAAAGGCCAATTAGGTCACAAGTTTTTAACAACCTATAGTCAAAACACTAATATCTGCTAAAAATAGATAGCATAACATGGTCCTAAATTTAAAATGAGACACATCTGTTCATAATTTACAACAAAACATACAATTTGACACACCTATGTCAATTGGAAAATGTAATAACTTTTGTTTAAAAATCATTTCCCCAGGTTTTTCTGAAGTCTTTTTAGCACGAAGAAGTGCAAACCATTTCTATATCAAACGGGAAGATTTTTTTTTTCCAATTTAGAATGACAACTCGTTCAAAATATTATTCAAATGTATGTGGAAAAAGCTTTCCAAAAAACTCTCCCATCCTAAATAAGAACATTCATTTTGAGTGGAATGACATTTTTCATTTGCCCTGAAATTATTGTTTTCTTTCTATAACTCCAAAATATTTTTTTCAAGTAGTAATGAAGAGAACATTGTAAAAGTCTCTTTTTAATTGCCAGAAAACAAACAAAAAAATGTCTACAGATCTACCTATGTTCTAGTTGCAGGATTAAATGCTCCTTTCACAAATGTCTATACTGATAATTATAAAGGAGTAAGAGCAGCTGAAGACAGAAAAGGGAGGGAAATGAAGTTACATATAAGCCGGCTTGGTTTAGATCTACAAAATTTTTATTGTTTTATTATTATAGATGCTAAATACTGTAGAGGTTAGACAGTCTGGAGTGTCACTATTGCAGATGCTGGACCCATCTAAAGCCAAGCAGGAACATGGAGGCTCCAGAAGTCACCAGTGAAACCTCTTCCTCCCACAAAGTCCCTTCTGCACAGAGCAGATGCCAGACAGGTAGTAGACCAAAGACAGTGACAACAAACAAAAGTAAGTTACTCAGCCTGATTTCTACTACCAGAAAAGTCAATGGCAACTTGTAACGAAAAAGTAAAAAAAAAAAGAAGTCAACTTTTTTCCCTAAAAGAAAACACACTTTGCAGGAAAACACTTTTGGCAGCAAATATGGATGCTGATATTGTGCTTTTACCCCACGGTTGCTTTTCAGTGCTTGGCGTTGCAGAGCTTTCCTGCAGCACCAGCAGCACCGAGCAGAGATTGAGGACATGAACCCTCATACCCTCCCCAAGAAGAATTCCCATGGCAGCAATAAGAACAGACTCAGAGTCAGATACTCGTTATTTTTTTCTCCCCATATAACATTGTGGTGTCTTTTTATACTTTTACGTTTTAATGTGTTTATTAGTAAACAAGTAAAATGAACAAAAATATTAAAGACTATGTGTTTACCAGTGTATCTTGCTCTGAAATACTAGTAGAAGTAGGGCTAGGTGGAAGTGGACATCAAGATGAAACATTTGAAGTATTTTCCCTAAAAATCACTAAAATGAGAGTGAGAGCAAGAAAAAAGTTTGGTCCCGATATCCTTTGAAGTGTTTAATCTCAAAAATCCTAAATTCATGCAACAACTGTCTCTCTGCAGCACAGCAAATGGATCCACGCTATCAAACAGAAGATCTTCATGTTTTCACACAGAGATATTATGACTTTCTGCTCTCAAATCGTTATGTTCAGAGGTTTGAGGTCTTTGTGTTTATCATGCATTTTGTTTCCTAAAGAAGCCAAAAGCTAACCACGTTATTGCCACACCAAATAGATAAAAGATATTGGTGTCTGATTGTCACAAAATCATACAGTAGATTTACATTTTGCATGACTTCTCTTTAAAAAAACAATCTATTTTCATTTTGTTATTTGCTTTTCTGCAAATACAAAACCTGATTCACCCCCCAAGGTATCTGACTTCACACTCAAGAAGCCAATATACAAACACTACTACAACGATCTGAAGCAGCTTTGAACATTACACACCTGAACAAAAAGAAACTAAGCAGGAAAATTGACTGTTGCTACAAACGGAGAGGAAAAAAAACCAAACCACCAAACAAAAACAAGCCACCAAAACAACAACAAAAAAACACAACAAAAAAGAACTGCAGGCTTTTCCTTAAAAAAGTTGAACTAACTAACTATTCCGGTGAATTGGCTGGGTGTACAATGCCAGCTGCTGAAGCAGGAATTGAGACAGTCCTGGCCATGCCATTGACTTGCTGAAGAAAATAACAATCTCCATGGTTTAGGTTAGTTATCTCAAAAAGATATATTGTCTTATAGTGAGGTGCTGGGAAATAAGAGACTTCACTAGTGTTCGTGATAACAAAATGCTATATATTCTCTAATTCTTGATTAAAATAAATAAACAGACATATATAGGGCTTTATCAGACCAACATTAGAAGCAAGTTCAACGCCTGAAGATTTTAAATAGCTTACATATAGGATGCATCCTATAAATGAGGACAGAAAAGACCTATTCGGACCTGAAAGAGTTTAGGTGTTTCAGGCAGAAAAAGGACAGTAGTTGCAAAATGCCATCATCCAAACAGTTCCAAGGATCATTTTCAACTGAAGTTCTACACAAGGGTTCAAGCATTTTACCTCAATTAAACTGATCTGCTAAAATATAGCTTAATAATTACATATGATCAAACAATGGCTTTCAACAATTATCCTTTCCGTCATTTCAAAGAGTAGAAGATGAAATGGAAGATGGATACCGTCTACTCTGACTTCCCAAATAATGAAAACCATACACCTTTCCGTTTCCAAAATGGAAATTTTACTTAGAAAAATTAAAATGGGAAATTTTTTAACTTTAATTTCTCAAACCTTTTTCAAGTTGGGAAATTTATCATAATTCTTTCCCACAGAAAATTTCAGGCTTGATCAATTAGCAGTTCTGGATGAAAAGGCTTTAATCAGAAAGTTTGATTAACTGACTTCATTGTAAAAGCCATGTGACTAATTCCCATAACAAAAGTGCCCAGCTTTGATACCCAATCATTTCCCATATAGCACTCTATACTCATCTAAAACGCAAAACTCGTTAAGCCAAGAACGGAGGTTTCGCTGGCAGTCTTCAATGTTCACAGGCCTCTACTGAGAGGATACTTTCCTGCCATGTTCAATGTCATCCATACTTATTTGTAGTGACAGTATTGATTCTTTCTGTGAAGTCTAGGGAAACACTTTAGGTAGTCTGGAGTCTGTTCAACAAGACATTAAAAACAAGAAGCTAGACGAGGTATTGGTGAAATTATAAATCAGTAAAGGGGAATTTGTCCATCTGATGAGGCCTGATGCTTCCACAGTACTCCTTCATGTGATATCTCCAACTAGAGAAAGCTCAGTGGAAGGTTTGCTGCACGTGAACTGAAGAAATCCATAGGCATGATATTTTGATCATCTCTGACAACTGGATAACGAGAAAGAGCCCAGTCCTGGTGCACGCAGTTGGATGCAACTGCACATCAATAAGCACTGCAGATTACAAACAGAAGAGTGGTGCAAAAATATACTGTGGTTGGCAAATGTGGGTGAGGAGGAACTTTTGGCGTATACGAGAACAGAAGCTTATGTGGAGGCAGATGACTTACCAAAGAGTTGCTTGCTTTTTAACTTTGACAAGTGTTTTCTTTCAATGTTGATGATGTACCCGAGCTAAATGTATTGTTACGGAGAGTGACAGATGAAGTTCACTTTTCAAGTCTTGCCCGTTTAATTCACGAGCAGTAGACGCATGATGAAAGTCTAATGGCACCAACAGTTTTAGCATAACTCTGTGGAAGAAAATATTTGCTGAAATATTTGTCCGGCTCGGATATATTAACTAAAGCAGAGAACAACCAGCCCAGGATAGTAAGGCGATGTGATGGGTAAGTAGATCGCAATCACTATCTCCTGAAAATTATGAAAACCAACAGAGTTCTCCGGAAAAGCATTGACTATAATCTTCATGTACTTAATCGTAGTTTAGGTGCTGTCACACCCATTCTGAAGTGTGATGAAATTTGGGCAAAAGAAAGGTAAAATATTCCAAGATCCATTTTGGTAATCAAAGCCATCTGACAGGCAACTTAGACCTACTCACAGCCTCCAAACCCGCACAGATACCACAGTGGAGTTCTTCTACACCAGGAGAGGTTCACAAGACTTGGTGCATGCTCTCCAGATGGTCAAGAAAAACCCAAGTGACTCAAGCTGTTTTCCACAGGCTGTGTTCTGCGCCACAGCCTCGGTCAGCTCTGAGCGGTGCTGGGGCTTCACTTGGGCAATGCCCGCTCCGAGACGAGCAGCGGACCCAAGGTCCTGAGTAATTATGGTTGTTAAGGATTCGTTGTAACTTTTCCTGGGTGTAGATGTGTGAGCACTAACATCCTGGCCAAATACCAACTTGGATAATTATTTTGCCTACCTAAATGTCCCTGTTTTCATTTGAATAAGGTATTCTTCATTTCCAAAGCTGTTATACGGTGCTGTTGAGCGCTGTTAAACAGCTGCAATATTTCACCCCAGAGATGGCTGCATTTCAGTTGTGGGTGATGTGATCCAAAGAGTTTGAATATCAGTTTAATCACTTTGGCATCCTTCAGGAACAAAGTCACTATTTAAATGTAAGATTATTGTAGAGAATAAAATTGTCAATAAATGTAGTAATGTCTATCTCTAACTATAAGCAATTACAGAGCTAATCTCGAACTCTCAAAAAATAACACCAGATGGTATTTTTCAGAAAAGTCAAACGTAGAATATTATTATATTTTTTTGCATTTTTCGGTACATCATGATGGCAAATAATATTATGTGAATCCTGCAAGTACAAGAAAAATCTGCAAGTATAACATTCTTCTCTTCCACAGAACATCCTGTGAATTCATAAATATTTACATTTTGCAAGTTATAATTATGTAGCACTGGAGGAAAAAAAGGCAAAAAAAAAGAAGTGACTGTATATACAAGTTTATAAAAGAACATTCATAAATTAAAAATGTGCATTGTTCTGAAAATGATACCTACTGTGTTTTTTGTGTCTGTATGCCAAACCACAGGATAGCTTCCTACCTCTCTCTCAGTTGGGTAAAAATTATACTTGTAGGTTTGAACGACTATTGATTTCTTATTATGGATTCTATTAATAGTTGTAAATCATTATGTATGAACTCATCATTTGCTAAAATAGAAAGAAAAATTTGTATTGCTACAGGGATAATCCTCCTTCACAAATTGACAAACACAATTACAGATGCACTCCAAATATGTATTTTGTGGAAAAAACACAATTACTTAAATTGATGCAGTTAAATGCTATCTTGTTATTGGGGTTTTTTAGTTGATTTTTTGGTATTAGTTGGCCTGGTTCAGCAATTTATATATCAGAGGATAATTTTAGCGTTAATGAATCTGAACTGCATGAAAGTCTTGAAGTTGAGATTTCGGTTGCATGAATCCTATTCTTTCAGCACCCAGAGTAACTATTCATTGAAGACTATTTTTACTGAAGGAATTTTACCATTTTGATTCATGAATAATCCATGAACAGATGTCGATTTTTACAAGTTCAGTTGTTATTTGAAATTGTTTGAATACCTTATACAAACATATTGCAACCTCTGGGTTATTTGTATTTTTTTTGTTCTATTACCATCTTCAACTATTCATTGTAAGATAGATTGTCTCCTCATACAAATAAATCCTTATCAATGTAAAAAAAAATGATTGGACAAGTGACCCAGGTGTATTATTCATGATGTAAATTCTTTAGGGGAAAAAAAATTCCTTATGACCAGAAAAATCAACTTTTACAAATAGGAAAAAAGACAAGAGAAAATAATTTGTGCAAATGCATAATACACTGACTGTAAGATGGTCAATTCCTTGGAATGTTCTTATGAAAGTAAAAACTGTGCATAACCATTCATGGCAAATAGAAAAGGATTTATTAATATGAAAGTTACTTTGATATCTTAATTAATAGTTGCAAAATCTTCTTTTTCTCTGTCTAAAGTATTTGTTTCGTTGTGTTGTTGAGATAAAAACAAAACCACAGTGGCGGCACCTTTCCCTTGTAGGCAGACTTTCATTTTTGACCAGGAATGCTTTTCTATTTTCCCTTGGCTGTTTCTCTGCAGGCAAACCATGCATTTCTTACTCTTGCTTTCCATTTTCAAGCATGCCAAATCTGCATCCACACCATACAGTTTATCACAGGAGAAGCCTGTGAACACAGCAGGTGACTTCCTAACAGTAATTTTTACCTTGTTAACTTGTGCAATATTGCACTAATTCCAGACAATCAATGCCAGATCTTCCAAGAAGAAGGAAAAACCGTCGCCACAACCGTTAGACTCAATCAGGTTTCCAAACCACTTAAAGCAATTGGATCTGAAGTCCTTTTGCCTACATTTACAGAATATGAATCCTTCCCTCTTATCCTTGAGTTCGATCACTTTTATGTGCCCTCCTGGCAGTCACTGGACAGACGTATATTGAAAAACAGACCGCGACTCTAGAAGGCAAGTCAGGGCAGTTTATTGGAGCTGCAGCCTCCAGGTTTTTCTGGCCATCTGTGGAAGATTTACGTGGTAGTCTACATAACGACAACTGACAAAACTGAACTGATCTTCAGGGACCTTACAGGTCCATGTTCTGGGAAGTGATTAACTGTTCTGTATTGAGACACTACCTTCAACAGTAGAAAGGCAGAGTTGTCAGCAGGACCATGGTGACAGGTAGGCGCTGGCTGTCCTGTGTATTTATGAATATGGGGAAGGCAGTGGGAAGGTCGGGGGGATGCTTTGATTATGTCTATTACTTTTCAGAGCTCATTTGTGCATGATCAGGAAAATCTGAAGTTTGGCTAGCTATCACAGCTGTAAGGAGCCTGGCTTCTGCTCTTGGGCACTAGCCCAACACCCCTGACAGCCAGGGAGAAAGACTTAAAACTCATATTCTAAGCGAGTTAGAGATTTTTCTTTACACCCGCAAAGCACTTTAAGATTTTTTGTTTGTTTGTTTGTTCGTTCTTTAATGTTTGGGCAGTTAGTAATGCTGTCTGTGTGGCAACTGTGCTATTTTTATTCCTCAGTCTCTCCCTCTGCATCATCTTCATGGAAGCTTATAACTGAGCCATTAGACCAGGTATGTTTATATGTTACCACATATTTCAATGTCTTCAATATACTAATCCCCATAGCTGACAGCACTTATGTTGCAATGACCTGCAGTCATCTGATCAACTTCAGAATACTTACTAGCTATAATCAAATATATTCTCATCTCTTATTTGAACAAATCAAACAGAAATTGAATACATTTTTTTATGAACACTAGCAATATGTTCTCTTCTCTGATAATTTTGACATTAAAATTCCATTTTAATAATCCCATCCTTCAGGCTTTGCAGACTCTTAAGGTATTAAAGCAAAAATTATCCTAAGCAGTTAGATTATAATGTATTTAAAGATTAGACATTTCATGTTGAATATTAACTGCTCCACTTCCCAGGGAAAAAAAATGATGCAGGGTTTTTTTTCTTGTATAATTTATACATTTTTTGATAGGTTGACTATACGAAGTTCAAACCTTTTATGAAAAAATACTATAAAATATAGTCATAGTCCTGCGTTATATTAAAAAGCTGTATGTAAAGGTATGAGAAAACATTTTTGCCTAAATCGTTAGCATATTTTGATCCCTCTGAAATACACAAAATGGCTGTTCAATCTCAATGCGGCCTATCAGACTTCTGAGCTGAGGCAAGATTGCAAATACTTTACTATGCAAAGAACTTTTATTTACATGTCATAAAAGATGGGACACATATTTGGACTTTAGGTTTCATAATAATACAAAATGTACAAGCACTACTTAATCATTTGAAACAAAGAAACTACACCAAAAAAATTAACTTTTAGCCAAACTCATAAGTATTTTAGGTATTTGCCTAACTCATGGCAATCCATGATAAAAGTATTATTTGAGTGGGGCAGAATTTTATACTTAAAGTTGATCAGCGGGAGTATGTCCTATAGCCAGAGTAGTTTACCTCACTGCTTGCTCTTACCTTGCTTACCTACCACACCCCATCGACGAACATCTCTGTCTACACATCTGCTCCGTTTCTAGACACGACGCATGACTGCTCTGCTTCCTACACCCTGCACACGGGTCTCTTGACTAACTCTTCATCTGCCTCTTGTCATTCACCATCTCTTTTAACTCGCACTCAGAAAGTGATGTGACAGCTATCAGAATCAAACAAATCAGCAGCCCCATCCCTCGTCAACCCAGCCTGGGAAATGGGCAGTTGCACACGATATTTGTTCTGCAGCGCGGTGCAGTCTGTGCCGAGGCGGTGTGGTCCATCACCGCACGTCGCCTCTAAAGGAGCCCTCTCTCCTCTGGGGCACCCAGGAGAAGACAACGGTAAAACCTGCTGTCTGCAATTTTCTGCAATACTTTGTGCCAACACAGCTAGCTTTGGTCTTAAGCCGATCCTGCTGCTTAGATTCATCCTCCTTATTTATCATTTTCTTTGGCGCTTGTTTACCATGGAATGCTTGGATACAGGTCTGGACCCAGAATAACCATTCAGCAACAGTTCCCTCCCCTCGTTTCTGGCACGGACATGGTCCTCTCTTGCTACAATAAGCACCGACAGAGCAAAACAAGTGTCCATCTAGAAAGTCAGTGTAAAGTATCATGCTTTAAGTTCACCCGCTGTCTTATTCTGAAATAGCTTCTCTGCGTAGACAAACCTTCACCTACAGACAAAAAAAAAAAAAAAAAAAAAAGGCTTTCTTTTTAGAGTTTCTACTTAGAACATGCAACTTGCAGTGTAGCTCAAAAAGACACCGACCTTCTTCTGCCAGTTCACCCAGCGGCAGAGATACCTGCTGACCCCCTTGCAGGGCTTCCCCTCCTCAAGGCAACCAGCACAGGGAGTTTCTCCTCTTCTTGTATAAACAGGGGGGAAAACCCCCTAATACAAAAGAACCTTTTTCCATTGGTGGGTAAACACCATCAGAGACAGCTTGGCTTTGTTTCCCCACTGTATGACACCATAAATACACACCCTTTCCTGTACTATTACTTGTTCATTTTTTAACAATGTGCTTATGCTATTAGAAGTGTATTTTGGGTTATTTCTGTGGAACATTTAACATCTTTTCTTTGTCCTTTTGCCTTGCCCTTCAATTTTGACCGTGATGGATCTAAGCATATTTAGGACATTAAGGGCAAACTAAATTGTTGTTTATACTGTTAAATGTAAAAAGCATAATGGTAGGGTAGTGTCTATATTCTGGAAAATAAGTACACTTGTCTGATTTTTATTACATATCTTCTCTACTGATGTGTACTGAGCAAATTGTGGGGTCTCTGCTGAAAATGCAATATGAAAGTTTAATACAAATCTCTGCAGGACGTGTCAGGCTGAGCATACACTAAGCAACTCAAAACAAAGACAAAATACTTGTGCTTTAGGAGAGACGCTCCAGGAACGCCTAAACGGACCCAGTGCCACCACGGGGCTGCTAAACACAGGTAAGCAGCGGACATGGGTTATCTCCTTCATCAACCACCACAGCTAGTACGTGGCACCAGTGTCTGCCCTGGCTCCGCAGTCAGCTCCTGCGGCATTGCCAGCCCCTGAGATATGGGCTAAAATAGACTTCTGTAAATGACGCAGCTCATAGAGAAATGCCTGTGAAATCTGGAGGCAAGAACCCGCCAGGACGTTTTCCAAGCAAGATACACAATCTGGTGGCCTGTGCATGCAAGGGCTGTTAATCCGTCCGCAGCTCTCTGAACACACACACGCCGCTTTGCCTGCCCAGATGTTTTCTGATTAATAATGAGGTCATCTGCAATGCCAAAAACGTGGCCTTGTAGCTCTCCAACACTCTTGGAAAGCCACAGAGTGTTTAAGGGAGATGGAAATATTAAATACAACATACGTATAAAACACAATAAATCAAATGAAATTGTTTAGATGAAAAGCACTTTTTTGTTTTTGTCAGCACAGCAATTGTATATTCCACAATTATTATAATGTTTTCTGACATAAAACTGCTGTATATCTGACTGCTGTATCAGACCCAGTCTTCTGGTTTCACCCCTTCTTGCTTTACAGGATGTATCTTAAGAAAATATCTGTATTTTACAGTATTTCACCATTTCCAAGGTCAAAATTAGAAAACGGGAAATATAAAATTGGAATGGGATAATACAAACCATTACTGGATCTGTTCCTCAGTCACTGTGCCCAAAAAAGCGTTGAGAAAAAGAGTGAAAAAGGGCTCACTTATTTGGATTTCTGCACTGAAACGATGGGCAAAGCTGCACAGACGACTGAAATGCCTGACCCTAAACAAACCGGAGGAGAAACATTGCTGCGCAGCAGCCTTGCTTCTCCCTTGGAAAGCTGTTGGCATCACCTTCATGATCATTCCGCTCCGCTGCTGTTGCTTTACAACTTTACATTTAACCGCAAATAAGACCAGGAGGTCTGAAGCCCAGCAGCAAGCAGCTGAGCGTTGCTCCTACCGTAATGTCGTAGAGTCTCTAAAGACAGAGCCCCCAGAATGGACGTGCTTACGGAGACCAAGGGCTGGTCCTACACCAGCCAGGGAAACACTGTCTGAGGACCACAGAGCCATGGGGAAATGCAGCCCTTTTTCCAGGCTCACGCAGCACCACCTATAGACAAAAAGACTACATTTCTCGGGAGTATTTGGGAAATGGAAAATACTCCTAGCCTTGTTACCGCAGCTTTGCATATGTTGCTTTTCTCCCGCTGCCTCAAAGGCTCAGGGGAGCAGCAGGGCTAGAAGGGGTTTGCACAGAACCTGAGAGTCTCTTACATATAATCCAGAAAGAAATCTTGAGAAACCAAAGGTGAATGAGAGCAATTGTCTGGCACCAAATACAAGGATCAAAGATCCATAAAGCCGACTTTTGCCTAAAAAGAGGGGCAGTTCCCGAGGACTCTTCACTCAGAACCAGGAGCCTCAATGAACAGTTATTTGGGGGGTTTTCTGCTGTGACTCTTTTCTGTAGCACACAGACATCAAACTGGAAATAACGCTACTGCTAAGAAATAACACCCTGAATACGTATTGCTTTCCCGTCTCCTTCTGCACATTTTGGGCTGTGTGCGATGTCAGAAGCCTGTGCAACCTCGGCGCTGCAACCTGGAACTCGCCACGATAAGTGTCTCTGGAGCAGGGCTGTAAGCAAGAGTATAAAGGTTTGGGATTTTTTAATGATGTTTCTGTGCTTACAAAGAGAATCTTGAAAATGTGAAGTGCATCGCACAGGGACTGATGTCTCCCCATTTCCAGACAGTATGAAATGAATCGTGCCTTGAGAGATGCGAGGCATCCCATTCTCCTTAGTGCCAAACCTAAAGATGACAATCTGCAGCACACTGAGAAGTGAAAAGGTGAGTGCAGGAAAAAAAAAGTCAAAGTTAGTTTTCACATAAATAGGATATCTGTTTTGCAGAATATGCTCTCTTTTAGACTTCAGGAAAAAAAAAACAAAACAAAAAAAAAAAACAAACCACCACCAAAACCCAAACAAACAAAAACCTTATACCTCTGAGTCGGAAATAAAGTCCTAGAATCCAGACACTTCTTGCAGAATTTAGACGCGGCTTGATATAGAGCTAATATAAAAGAATGCCTCTTGAATTAAAATATTCCTGATGGACCTTTCTTATACTGGCTGTTTTCCTAATTTGATTAATTTTAGAACTTTGGATGAGTTCAAACTTATAACATTTGGGTTTTTAAATTCAGGATTTTCTGTCGCATTTTATGCCAGTTAGTGATAATGACATATCTTGAACTTCAAAGGTGTCTAACCAATTAGAGATTCTCTGCAAAAGAAAATGCAGAGAGGAAAAATAAAAGAAAAACTATATTCGAATAGTTTTCCACAAATGCTGAATATGAAGCACATTTTGAGAATATTCCCATAGTATTGCATGCACAGTTTTCTTTAAAAATGTGACTAATTTGAATTTTCAGGAAACAACAGCAGTGTCGTGAGTCTCCTCTTCAGCCCGTCTTTTATTTGTACGGCCCTATAACACCATGATTTCATGCTACATGTGTTGCTTGTTATATATCCTAAAAATTCAATTTTCTTATCCCAGAAGGAAAGAGCTATAAGAGGTGAAGCTAGTCATTTGATCATAAAGTGTTGTCAACGTGAAGGCAACTGCTTTTGAACACTCTGCCACCACCCTTATTTGTGGTAATCATGCAAATCACTGCAAACTGCTCTGAAGCCCAAGTTCATTTGGTTTCGAGT